>NW_015386958.1:172847-179652 GCF_001527695.2 Protobothrops mucrosquamatus
ATGGATTGTTTATATTCAAAAGAAGTATAGAGTGGTGGAATATAATCTAGGTTTTTAGTTAACTTGTTTTTCTTTTTCTTTAATATATTTTACCTACTCATGTAGAATAGTATACTTTGTGGGGTTAGGGATATTAATATTTGTTTACTTATATTTGAATACTATCCTGGGATTAGGTTTGGGAAGTCCGGGGGGTGGGGGAGTTTTCTTATGTAATATTGTGAAGTACTTGTGATGTGTTCTTTTCTTATGATGAAAATAATAAAAATTCTCAACAGGAAAAATCTACAAATGAGCATGGCTGCAGCAATTTTTCCTTCTCATTCTAGGTTGCCACATAGAACGGAGGGAGGGGGTTTGCCCAGGTGCTTCATTAGTCAAAATAATATTCTGTCCCATGGGAACCAAGGTCATCAGCTACTCCTGAGACTAGGGCCTCGGTGTTGCATAAAAAGCCCGCCAAATAATATTGGGGAATTTAGTTGCTTGCATAGTTTTATGGGCGGGACATTTAGCTTTGTATTGGACAATTGTTACTTGTGTATTCAGACTTGGTTTCACTTTTGACCATGCCCATACTTTGTAATTAATAAACATGATCTTTGAGGAATTCTCAAGCCTCGGAGTCCTGCTTTATTTGTCTCTGTCGGAACCATGACACCCTGATCCTGGGACTTGTGTGGTTCAAAAAGTAAAAACCCTGCCTAGACTGGGAGTGAAACTGGATGAAGATGTGGAAGAAACACTCTGATAAGAAAACTGCTGTGAAAGTTGAAAAAGTGCTAAAAAAGTGCCCATGAGCAACTAGTTAGAAAAGCAAAAGTTGAAGGTCAGGGGAAAGCCTAGGTGGAGAAGGGGCCAAATCCATCATTCCTAGTGAGGACTGGGATCTGGCCAAGGTGTTCAGTGAAATGGTGTCTGACATGCTCTCCCCTCACTGCCACACAGACTGTGCCATTGCAATTGTCCCCAGGGCCAAACTGCCAAAACCTAAAGTTTATTTGATGATGCTCCGAGAACTGGACAAGCTCCTGTCGTTCATCGACAAGAATTTGGCCAAGGGTTTCATTCAGCCGGCAAAATCACGCATTAGAGCTCCTATGTTTTTCCGTGAGAAGAGAGATGGCTTGCTTAGTTTATGCTTAAATTACCCCGACTTGAATGCGATCTGTGTGGAGAATGTGTATCGACCGTGCCGATACTTCATAACTAATAAACATGTTCTTTGAGGAATTTGCAAGCCTTGGAGTTCTGCTTTATTCGTCTCTGTCTGTTGGAACCATGACACCCTTCTTGTAAGTTGAGCAAACCATTTTCCGAATACATTCTTCCCGGTTCTTGTGAGTGCAGCCCATCCCTTGCCAGAAGCCTTTCATGTAGGTAATGGAGACCCTGGTCTATGATCTAGCTGATGCTGGCTGGGGAATTCTGGGAGTTGAAATCCACACATCTTAAATTTCTCAAAGTTGAAAAACACTGAATTGGGCTGTGATCTGTATTCAGCTATTCTGCACTGAGGCATCTAACAACATACAATAATCAACTTACCTTTTTATAAACGATCACAAGGTCCATCTCTTTGTCTCCCTTTGTAAGAAACAATGGAGGCCTTGTAAAGGATTGTTTAACAGGATTGGTCAATGCTAAAATTTGACCATCATCTCCAAACCACTTTTCCCCCTGCAAAATAGAGGACATAAAAACATTTTAATTTTGCCAGAAGTACCTTGTTTCCCGAATAAATGTTCTTTACGGAAGAATTTTGCCTCAAAGTTCTTTTGATGGGTTTCATCTATCGGAACCATGACAACGTTGCTATTGTTATTGCATTGATTATTGTTATGCATGTTTCTTATGAAGTTTCTTTAACAAAGACTAGTATGCAAATATTGTAAGTACAATGACTTTTCTTTTAAAAAAAAAAAGGTAACATCACCTCCATATCCAGGAATATGTCAGACTTTCCAATGAGTCTTCTTAAAAACTAAAAATAGAAGGTGGTTGGATTCTAGCTTTTGAGTCAGAAATGTATCAGCTGGCCCAGAAGAAAGACAAATGTGGCATAGAGAATGACAGAAAGAGGCTGCCTTCTAGTAAGCTGATGTTCATGACTATCCCAGCAGCCATTTTGTGACCGGCTAGCCCACGCTGGCAGCCATTTTTTGAGGTCCCTAAGAACATGCTCTTAAAATCCCAATGGTCACACTAATTTCAAAGGTTTTGGGAACACTGAAGTAATGGCAATAATTCTGAAAAGTTTATATATGAACCCCTCACTTGAGAATAGTCAAACCCAAGATATACAGTATTTAAGTTTTATTTCTATGCCCCAGAATTCTTGGAATTTTCCTGAAGTCAGGCATTTCACTTTAGGTATCTACTCTTCTGTCAAAAGAGAAAAATCCCACCTTGGCAAACAGCCAAAGAAGGAAGTGACTGCAGAGGATGGATTGGCATGGGCTGAGATGGGAGAGACTCAGATTCTGAAGGATTTTTCCCCTTCCCAAAGTTTTCAAGGCTCCAACATCATAACAGCCAACTCCTTGCTATGAAGCTCACCCCAATACCTTCAATACCTTCAATGGAGGGATAGAATGACTAATTAAAAAAGTCATTAAAGGATAGAAATTGGCATTTGTCTCTCTGTTCACATTTCCATTCTGCTGAGCTGTACAGAAGTGATTCTAGCATTCAGCCCTATCACTTACAGTGCTTCAGTGGAATGGAAGAACTCACAATGGCCAGGTTGACGTGTATGAGTGAGCGTGGCCGGGTGGATGCAGCTGGATTGGTGCACTTGTGGGCACCACCAGATGGGCATGGCTGAGTGGGTGTGGCCAGATGGGCATGGCCAGGTGGGTGCAATGGGTGGGCGTGTCTGAGTTGGCATGGAATAAGTCGCAATGGCTAACTGAACATGGGGACAACTTGGCGTCCTCGCTTCCCTAAACTGCCGGTAGCCAAACATGCACACACAAACACACACACACATACAAACAAAATCCCATTTCCAGTTTGGGGACTTTTATCCACATCCGTGCTGGGAAATTGTCAATTGCTGCTAAGCACTCACTCGCACACACCCACACATACACTGTCATGCCTCCATCCGAGCCTGAATCAGAGGAGGAAATGGAGCCGGCACAGGACCCTGTTGAGGCCCAGTAGGGGGTGTCTGTGGCTTCGGACGACTGTAGGGAGAAGCAGGCTGAGGCATGCCAGGGCCTTTCAGGTTTGGAACAGGGGAGGCAGAGTTCAGGCGAGGAGCAAGCCTCCCCCACCTGATCCTAGAGCAAGGAGAGCAGAGAGGAGGAGAGAACAACAGAGGCAGTCTCAATTGCTCGGGAGGAGAGCGGCCTGCCCCACTCCACAAGGCACACCTGGGGATTAAGATTTAAGGAGACATTGTGGGGTGGGGCATTTGCCGGGAACAAACGTGGTATCTTGAGATAGTTGTGAATTGTGCTCTTGTCTTTGTTTAACCTGGACACTTTGAATTCCGGACCGGTTGGTTTCCTGCTTCACGACCACAGATTGCATTTCTGAGTCTCTTCTTGCAGTCTGCAGGCAAGCTGAGAGTTAAAAGGACTAATTACGTTTCTGTTTTGTTTTCTTGTTATCTGTCTTGCCTTGAGGACATTGTAAACTTCTCCAGCTGTATTGAAATTGCCTTTAGCCAGAGGTAGCTGAAAGGAACATGTGTGTGTGTGTGTGTATGTGCTTCGGCTGAACTCTTGCCAGTATATGTGGGAGCTTTTGGGGAACATTGGCAGTGATTAAAGGACTGTTTCTTTTGCCAGCCAACTGCTTTGCCTCTGTTCGGGGCCCTGGGTCATCTCACACACATACACACACACACACCATTCTTAATTTGGGGAATTTTATTCACAGACCTGGGAAGCTGCCAATTGTGCCTGGGCTCTGGGAGAAGAACCTCGTTTGGCAATGTGCACTCATGTACACACACACACACACACACACACACACACCTTTCTAAGTTTGGAGACTTTTATCCAGAGGGCTGGGAAGTTGTCAATTTCACCCAGATTTGGGGAGTAGGACTTCTCCTTTGTCATGTTGGGTGCGTGCGCGTGCACTCACACGCCCTTCTGAGCTTGGGGACTTGCCTCATTCTGACATCACAAGTTGGCAGTAAGATGCAGATCATGGACAGCAGGGAACAGCTGAGAGCCATCACAGGAAACTTAAAGTTTGGTCTGGAGGAAGTTTGCAAAAGGAGGTGCTGTTAATCAAGGTGGGGAAGGAAAACAGTTTATAAAAGTCCCCAAGCTCAGAACAGTGTGTGTATGTGCATGTGTACACAGCACGCCAAAAATGAGGTCCTTCTCTCCAAGCCCAGGTGCAACTGGCAGCTTCCCATCATGGATGCAGATAAAAGTCACTAAATTCAAATTGAGGTATCTGTGTGTGCAATGCATGAGCACCCAGCACACCAAAGGAGAGGTTCTTCTCCCCAAGCCTGGGTGCAATTGGCAGCTTCCTAGCACAGATACAGATAAAAGTCCCCAAACGCAGAATGGCATTTCTGTATCTGTGTGTGTGCATGCCTGCACATCATGCCAAAGAGGTCCTTCTCCCCAAACTTGGGAATGATTGGCAGCTTCCCAACATGGATACAGATAAAAGTCCCCAAACATGGAATGGAGTGTCTGCATGCATGTGTGTGTATGCACGTGCTTTGCTGCCAGATGTTCGGGGAGGCAAGGAGCTGGTGGGGTGCCAAGTTGTCCCCACATCCAGGTAGCCAGTGCGACTTGTTCTGTGTTAACCCAGCCACACCCACTCATCTGCACCCATCTGGTCCTGCCCACTCAGCCACATCACCACCCATCCACACCAACCTGGCCACCATGAATCAACCTAGACCCATGCTTCATTTACTTTAAATTAGCTTTTACCCAAGGGTTGCAACTCTTTTGTTCTAAATCTGCCAAATAGTTTGTTTCATACATATTTCTAACTTCTTTAAATTGTACAGTCTGATAAAGAGATTGTCTCCAAGCTCCCTTGCTACATCGGTAACTGAACCATTTAAGGAAGATAAATTATTATAGCAAATAACACCTGCATGAGGGACCATACCTGTTTCTGCTTGAGAATCCTATTTTCCATGATGTTCTGGTTGGACAATGACACAACAGGACATTCTCCAGTGTAAAAACCTTCATCCTCAAGAAACCGTGGTTCCATATTTTCAGGCATCTTCAGAGAGGGAGGCACTAGGAGGAAGATACAGATGATGTAACAGTATATGAGAACGACCTTGAGGGAAGCAGGAAAGAGATGCTACCTAGGAAACCATCAGACAAGAATGGGGAGGAAGGAGCCCATAGTTGCTAATGTCAGAGATAAAAACTTAGGAAAGATGTCCTAAATTGATCAGGCTGTAAAGAGACGGCAAGAGATTTGTACTTTCAGACTTGCAAGATTTTGTTAATATAGCCTTGCAATAAAATATAATTAGATCATCTGCTCATGCTTCCTGTCTGATTTACCTGGAAGGGTTGACAGACAGAGATGCTTAACACTATTACTACTCCTACTCCTGATTCCCTGGACAAATAATTGCAAGTTTTTTTGGCAAAACTTTTGGAAGCAGTTTGCCATGGCTTTCTTCCTAGAGCTGAGAGGGATTGGCCCAAAATCATCCAACTATTTTTGTTTCTAAAGTGGAACTAGAACTGAGACTGCTGGTTTTCAGCTTGGTGCCTTAACCACTAGACAAACTGTCTCCTATAATTATTAACTAGTATTCATTGTTTTTTACATTAACATTCTAGGTAGACATATTTTTTTGCTTTTTGTTTGTTTTTTTCTCTATTTGCTTTATTGTTTTAGTGAATTATAATACAGGATGATTCTGGAACAAAAGGATAGAAGACAGTCAAGTCTTAGTTACTTTGGCATCTAAGAAGAATGAATGAAATCATTCCGAAGTCTGCAACTGTGGTGGTCAAAATAAAACTAAGGGAAAAAAAATTAAGCTTTGAATAGCTATTTACAAGTCTAACGTAAAATATGGGCAGAAGTCAAGTGGAAGAAACATACAAATAGCTATCAAAAATTTTGAGCAGATCTTTTGGAAACAATTACCAACTATAATATAATATCTTTAGTAAGACAAATCAACTACCCATAGTATGTAAACTTTTCTTAAATATTCTTCAGAATACATTTTAACCAAAGCAAAAGAGAGAGGGGAGAAGAAAGAGGAACAGATTAAATATAGGTTCCCTATTAATGAATTTTTAACAATCACATGATAAAATGGAAGAGGTGTTCTGAAGACTTAATTGGATTTCAGAAATACATATTTGAATTACCAAGCAAGAACTACTCTTCTCTTGAAAATATAAATCATCCCTACTGTAATTCATAGTGAATTACAATATGTAAAACAAAACTTTACTCTCTGGGAGACAATTGATTTATCTAGTTCAGTGGTTCTCAACCTTCCTAATGCCGCGACCCTTTAATACAGTTCCTCATGTTGTGGTGACCCCCAACCATAAAATTATTTTCGTTGCTACTTCATAACTGTAATTTTGCTACTGTTATGAATCGTAATGTAAATATCTGATATGAAGGATGTATTTTCATTGTTACAAATTATACTGTTATAATTTCAGTATAATAGTTATACTGAAGGTCTGTGTTTACAGTAGCTGAAGCAGATTGGATTAAAACAGAATGGCTGCATTTGTGCAATTTATGAAGCTTGATTACTTTAAACTTGATGTCAATGTTGCTTTTTTTGTGTGCAGTCTTAGTGAATTATGGAAAT
>NW_015386958.1:179941-193199 GCF_001527695.2 Protobothrops mucrosquamatus
AATCAGCTGCCGTGGGAAGAGAGGAAAAAGCTCTGAGTGAGCAAAGTTGTCTTTAGCCAGTTTTCCTTCTCCCACCTGTAATGAAATGGTGCTCCCTTCCCCTGCATCCCACAAGTAGGAAGCCATCAAGGGGGGGTAGGAGGAGGGATTGAGCAGCAGAAATCAAAAAGTACGTGCTGCCTTACGGAGGGCTGCAGGGGTCACAGAGGAGGAGAGGAGGGGGGGGAAATCAGCTGCCATGGGAAGAGAGGAAAAAGCTCTGAGCGAGCAAAGTTGTCTTTAGCCATCGAGGAAAAGCGGAGGGCACCAACTGCACCGCAGGGCAAGAAGTAAAGGATGGAAGAGAAGAGGGGACTCAGAGTTGGGGGGGATGCACGCACAGGGCAGTAGGGGGATAGGAGGAAGCCGGGCTTCGATAACTGGCCGCTTGCCAGAAATCACGATCCCCCTGAGGGAGCGATGCTTCTCTGAGCCAGAATGAAACCGAACGTCCTTCAGAAAACTCCGGGCCTGCCTGAATGAAGATCAACGGCTTTCCCTTCCGCTTGGCTCTGCTGGGCCCACACAGAATCCGGGGCTCTCTAACAGGGCAGGACTCGGCCGGTGTAGGTGGGGGAACAGCGGGCAGGAGAATCGTTGGCAGGAGGGGAAAGGCTGTTCTGCGGGGCTGCCTCTCACCTCTTCAGGCGAAGACTACTGGAACTGCGGCTGCTTTGGCTGCCCACCAGGCGGGCGGTCTCGGAAGGGTCACAAACTCCTCCCTCTGCAGGCAGTCCTCTGCTTCCCCCCCTGGACTTGCCGTTCCCATCTAGCGCAGGTGATTCCCACTGAGCCCACCAGAACTAGCGATCGGGGCAGCGGAGGAAGTTTCTGACTCTGGTTAGCACCACTTGGTGCCTTCCTGCACCTGGGAAGCATTCGGACTAAGCCGACCTTCCGTGGTTTGTGGGGCAAAGCCGAGCAATGTCGCGCCGACTCCTCTGCAGAATACGAGGAAAGACCAGCTCGGCTGCGAAAAGGCTTCCCTGGAAAAAGCGCTGTTTTATTCAGCCGAAGGACATCCGGGACCACACGGAGAGCCTTTAAAGCCATTCCCTGATCCCGAGGTGGATGCAGCCATCGAGATGCAAAAGAACACCGCCGCATATCTTAGACTAAGTTCCCAAGACCATCGGAAATATGTGTTTTCCGATGGTCTTAGGCGACCCCTGTGAAAGGGTCGTTCGACCCCGAAAAGGGTCGCGACCCACAGGTTGAGAACTGCTGATCTAGTTCATATAACTTGCTGTACATCAGATGTACTCAACTAAGTACTTCCCAAATATGTTGGAATTATCATTCCCAGTGACTACAATGGAATTCTGGGATTTGTATTCTCTATAAGTGGAGAACTTCAGGTTGGGAAAGCTTGGTCTCTTGAACAGGTAGTAATACTTGGCAATCTGAGATAAACACCTTAGCCCTATCTGTAACTGATGGGCACTGCATCCAGTATATTTTCCTACAAAATATTTATTTGGCTTTCCGTAGCAATTTCTAGTCTTGGTTTTGAATACAGATATACAATTTTCAAAGTTGTTGTGAAACTTCAAGGAAAGAAACATAAATGTGAGAAAAACTGAAATAGATACAACACTTATTTTTGGTGTTCACCAGAGATGCAAAAGTACTTTATGTTTTATAAAATGTATTATGTTCACTAATAAAATTAAAAAGTAAAACTTATTCCGATAAAAATTAAAAATGCACTGACTGAATCTACTTTACAATGCTTTAGTTTTTATTACGAACGATGCTAAAAGCTCTCAAACTTTAAGGAATTTAGCACCTGTTCACTGCTGCTTGTTTTGAAGCAGAGTCATAACTGAATAGAACAGAATACTGCAGAATGATTTCCAGAGCTTGGGGCAGGAACTTAGCAGGATAGGCTGTAGGCTTACTTTTTCAGAGGTTTTACCAGTGTATAAGGAACAAAATGGAAAAGGCCAGAGTATAGCAGAATTCAATATGTAGCTAAAGGAGTGGTGTAAGTTAGTTAGTTATATTAGTCACGATGTCTGCAGCTGGTCCAATGAAAAAGTATAAAAGTGACGGCTTGCATCCATCAAAGAAAGGGACTGAGTTATTCGGCAATAAATTCACAGACTTTCTGGAGAAATATTTTAAACTGAACAACGGGGACAGTGAGTTAATTGATACAGAACATTCCTGTCCCCAGCAACCTAAAAATGATAGGGTTATCAGTGCATATAACATAGAGGTGTGTGTGGACAAGAATATCAACCTACCTGTCAAAAAAATCAAGCTTTTAATAGTGAGTGCTACACCAAGTGCACTAATCAAACAGGTGGTAAGAAAATAGAGAAACTCAGGCACCACACAGGCTATGTAGAAAGTAACCACAGGGTCAGTCATAAAGGACTCAAGTGTCTATAAACCAGCACACAGAGTATGAGCAATAAACAGGGCGAATTAGAAATTCAGGTAAATGAGGGCATATATGATATTGTTACGGAAACTTGGTGGGATGAAACCCACAAATGGAACACACACCTAGTGGGATTTAAATTATTTAAAAGAAACAGACCAAATAAAAGAGGAGGTGGAGTTGCTCTCTATATAAGAAATAACTACATCTCTACAGAAATAGAGCACAACAATGATGAAAACCATCTCAAATGCATTTGGGTCAATATAAAAGCGTGGAAAAATGACATTGCCATAGGTGTATACTTATAGGCCACCCAACCAAACAGAGGAAATAGATGAACTTTTTGCTAGTCAGCTAACTAAGGTATGTAGGAAGCACCTCACAATAGTAATGGGGGATTTCAATTACCCTGACATCAACTGGGAGACAAACTCTGCACCAAGTGGAAGATCGAACAGATTCCTGACAAACCTAGCAAACAACTTTGTCTGCCAACTTTGTACCTAATTCTCACTAAGAGAGATGAAATGATAGAAGGCGTTGAAGTCACAGGAACCTTGGGAGGGAGTGATCATGCAATATTGGAATTCAACATTATGCAAGCACAAGCAATAGAATACGGTCAAACGAGAGTCTTGGACTTTAAGAGAGCTAATTTCAATAAACTTAGAGAAAGCTTGGGAAGGATTCCATGGATGAGAATCCTCAAGGGAAAAACAACTCAAAAAGCTTGGGAAATTTTGAAAAGTGAGATTATAAAAGCCCAGTCTAGCACAATACCAAAGAAAAAGAAAAATAACAGCTCTCAAAAGAAACCAGTATGGCTGCATAAAGAACTTTTCTGATAAATTGAAAAATAAAAAGGACAAGTATAAAAAGTGGAATGAGGGGGACTTAACTAAGGCAAAATATCAGCAAATAGCCCAAGCCTACAAAGATGAAGAGAGGAAAGCTAAGCCTCAAAATGAACTAAGGGTTGCGACAAAAAGTTAAAAATAACAAAAAAAAAGCTTCTTTCAACATGTAAAAAACAAGAAAAAGTTAAGGAAATGATTGGTCCATTAGTAGGAGAAAGTGGCAAGAAGGTGACAAGCAATAGAGAGAAAGCAGAACTATTTAACTCATTTTTTGCATCCGTCTTTACACAAAGGGAAAAAACAGTCCAACCTATCAAAAACAGTACCGTAAAAAACAGTATAGAAACACAAGTTAAGATAGGCAAGAAAATGGTGAGCACCTGCCCACCCTAGACGAGTTCAAATCCCCAGGACCAGATGGATTACACCCCAAGGTTCTGAAGGAACTGGCAAAAGTGATCTCAGTACTACTGAACTATATCTTTCAAAGATCCTGGGAGCACTGGGGAATTACCAGAAGACTGGAAAAGAGCTGATGTCGTTCCCATCTTCAAAAAAGGAAAAAAAATGGATCTAGGAAACTACAGATCAGCCTGACCTCAATATCTGGGAAGATTCTGGAAAAGATAATCAAGCAATGAATCAGCAAACACCTAGACGCAAACAAAGTCATTACCAAAAGCCAATATGGGTTTGTCAAAAACAGATCATGCCAGACAAATCTTATTGCATTCTTTGCCCAAGTGACAAAATTAGTGGACCAGAGGAATGCTGCGGATATAATTTACTTGTACTTCAGTAAGGCATTTGATAAGGTAGACCACAACCTACTACTTGATAAGATAGAAAAATGTGGGTTAGACAGCATCACCACCAGATGGATTGGTAGCTGGTTGACCGGCCGTACTCAGTGCATGGTCCTCAATGGAACTGTATCTACATGGAGGGAAATGTGTGGTGGGGTGCCCCAGGACTCTGTTCTGGGCCCAGTGCTCTTCAACATCTTCATCAATGATTTGGATGAGGGGATAGATGGGGAACCCATCAAATTTGCAGACAACACCAAGCTGGCAGGAATAGCCAACACTCCAAAAGATAGGCTTAAGATACAGAAGGGTCTTGACAGACTTGAACATTGGGCACTATCTAACAAAATGATATTCAATGGTGAAAAAAGTACGGTTTTACATTTAGGTAAGAAAAACCAAATGCACAGGTATAGTATAGGTGGTACCTTGCTCAATAGTAGCAACTGTGAGAGGGATCTCGAAGTCCTACTGGACAATCGCTTAAATATGAGCCAGCAGTGTGCTGCAGCTGCCAAAAAAGCCAACACAGTGCTAGGCTGCGTTAACAGAGGGATAGAATCAAGATCACGTGAAGTGTTAATACCACTTTACAATGCCTTGTTAATACCACTTTACCATTCCACTTCATTTGAGCATTGTGCTTTATCATTTACATGGGCTTTGATATTACCCATTCACACAACTTTGTTATTTTTATTTGATAATACTACAAATTTAGACCACTATTTTTAACTGTATGTTTTCCTAAGTTCTCATTTTTCCCCAGCACATTCACATCTCTATTTTTGAGTGTTAACTCTTTTTTAAAACCACATCTATTTAGTCCTACCCTCCTAAATTTTAATCTTCAAGTCTTTAGCTCAGGGGTGTCAAATTGCCGGCCCATGCGCTGGATGTGTCACGCGGAAGCTGCACCTACCCCAGCTCTGGCAATGGGAAAAAAGTTGCGATACATCACTACATGTTACGTGACACGGCGAGTTTGACAGCCCTGCTTTAGCTTCTTTAAGAGCTGAAACAACAATGGCAAACTACTTCCAAATAATCTTGCAAAGAAAACTGCAAAGAGTTGTCCAGGAATCAAGATTAAATCAAAGCTACAAATATGCAATCCATGCATCTTTACAATAAGAAAATGGATGTTACTTAGTAAAATCTTAGACAAACTATCCACCAAGAGGCATTTCAGAATTAATGTATCAAAAACCAAGGTCTTTCTCTTGAACTAGTCATAATGAAAAAAAAATAGATAGATGATACATATAGATAGATAGATAGATAGATAGATAGATAGATAGATAGATAGATAGATAGACAGACAGACAGACAGACAGACAGACAGACAGACAGACAGACAGAGCTATATATTATATCTGATAAATTAACCTGTATCACACAAAATTTCAAAATAATTCCAGCCAACATACCTCTTAACATACTGGGAATAAACAAAATATCTTTCTCTTTCTGCATCCTTCCAGAATAGCTTTCATATTCTGCAGATCTAATTTCTAAGAAATCTTGGCATGTCTGTTCTATAACAAATACGCCATCATCCCCTTTATCATGGAAAAGATGTTCCTCTTCATCCTGTATTTACCACATAAATGTTTTCAATCAGAACTCAAGGGCAGCAGAACTGTGTTTTACAGGTTTGCAATCATAGGAATTTTTGCAAAGGAAAATATTTCCAATCATTTTTGCATCAAAGAATCATCTTTATCAGGACACCTACACTTGATATTTGAGGACTATCTCAAGAAAATTATATATACTACTAGCTGTACCCAGCCACGCGTTGCTGTGGCTCAGTCTGGTTAAATGAAAAAGAAAGGAGAAAGCGCACGTTTGTGTCACAGGTGTGACATCTATATAATAGTAGGTATATAAAAACATGCACGTATTCGAATGCAATGTTGTGTCAAAATTTCAAAGCAATCGGTGAAGAACCTTCAGAGATTTAAAATTTTGAACAAACGAACATTTACATTTTTATTTATATAGATATCAGACCACTGGTGACTATTACTGATTACAATGAGGGTGAAGGTTCATTCTCCTAGCTCATTACCAGGCTAGGTAAAATCTTCAACGGAGTTTAGGGGATGTCAGTGTCAGTGTTCTTCTATTTATAAGGGCTTCAGGTGTGGGTGTATTGAGTGAGGATCTTGTGTGAGTCATCAGTGAGTCTTGTGAAGGGGAGGTTACATCAGGTCAGGGTCATTGGGAGATGAACTGCTGGGGGGCTTGTGTGGGTTGGTTGAGGGTTGGTGCTGTCTCTGGTTGGCTGTGCAGTTCATTTGGATTCTGAGGGGATCGTAGGCTGGTCGTAGGTCAGTGTGTCTGTTGATTGAACTGTTTGTGGAGTACCAGGCTTCAATGAATTCACAAATGTGGCAGGTAGTAGTGGCCAATGTTTTCTGTGTTGCTCCAATAGAACTGGTGCTGTTTGGTGTCAGTGTGGGTAGAGATTACAGATTTGGGATCGTGGCATTTGACTGCCAACCAGTGTTCATGGATCCTGATTTTTAATTGACGTGATGTTTGTCCCACATAAAGTTGGTTGCAATTGTTACAGTTGATTTTGTAGATTACATTGTATCTTTCATCCTTCTGTATCTTTTCTTGACTCAATAAATTCCCCAGAACAATTTCTCCAATGCATCAAACACCCCAAGATCAGTAAGGAAGAAATTATGGTCTCCTTCGACGTCACCACTCTCTTCACCTCGATTGATATCGACCTGGCTAAACAAAGCATACATCCTCTACTCAGTAAACACCATACCTACAAAGATAATCCACTACAGAACACTCTATGTCTACAGAAACCATCATGAAACTCCTGGATCTATGCCTCAACACATAATTCAAGTTCAATAGAAAAATCTAGAAGCAAGTACAGGTACCCCGATGGGATCACCCATATCAGGCCTAATAGCAGAAGCAGTCATGCAATGACTTGAATCTATAGCTCTACTCACCATCCAACCAAAATTCTGAACATACTACATCGATGACATCTTCATCATCATCAAACACTCCCAAATTGAAGAAACACACCACCTACTTAATAATATATTCCCTAGGGTCAAATTCACATATGAAGCGGAAACAGACAACAGACTCCCATTCCTTGACATCAACATAAGGACACTAGACAATGGAGAACTGGAAACCTGCATTTACCACAAACCCATGCACATAAGCAGATCCTTAGCTTCGCAAGCAACCACCTCATCACACACAAAAGAAGCTGTCTCCAGACCCTCTTCAGAAGGGCCAGGACATACTGCAACACCACAACACTAAGAAAAACAGAAGAGAAATGGCTGTTTGATGTCCTTCTCCATAAAAAACTTCATATTCCGACATACAGCACACAAATCACAACACACTACACAGCCAACTACCATGCAACAACTAACTCTACCATACACAAAAGGGGTGTCGGAAATGACAGCCATAATTCTCCAACCCTTAGGAATAGCAATAACCCACAAACTCACAGCCACACTCCGCCAGGAATTATCCAGAACCAAAAATAAGATACAGAAGGACGAAAGAAACAATGTAATCTACAAAATCATCTATAACCATTGCAACCAATTCTATATTCTATTGCAAACTGATTACAATTTCAGGAGGGTGTTGTAACTCAGCTGTTAAGCCTAAAATTTTATATTTCAACGTAACTCAAATATACATACATGCTTCTCATAACTGTAATTTACAACCAGCATAAATGATCCATATTGACTTTTTATTTTTAACATGGATACCCATCTGGGCATTGCTGAAATATGTAAAAATGATCTAGATAAAAAAAATAAGCTTCAAATCCTCTTTATAGTCTTATGAGTGAAGTCCCAGTAATAAAACAAATCATAAACTTAACCCTCAGAAAATAATGCTAAGAGGACACAGAACCACACCTGACCCAATGTTTCACTGGTGTGTAAGACATAATTAGTTCTACCTCAATTGTGGGGGGCAGGCAAGCAAATTAATCTAGATGTGTTTTTGCACCTCGGCAACTTTTAACATGGGTGGGCATCAATTCCCTAGAATTCCCCACCAGCATGAAGTTAGCACATAGCACCGACCACCTTGCTGGCTGTGGAATTTTGGGAGTTGATATGTTGATGTGTGTGTGTATGAAGTTACTACCGTGTGTGTGTGTGTGTGTGTGTGTGTGTATACACACACACACACACACACATATATATAGTACATGTATTCTATTTTTACTAAAATTGAGCTTTCTAAGACAAAGAGTCTAATTTATAATATTTAGTAAACATATGGGATTACAAGAGAAATAATGGAATTAAAAACAGTTATAAAAAAGGGTGAGGGATGACTTGGATTAGGATGAAGAATAAAGCATGAGTCTTAGCAATGAGTAACAGCAGAACATTTGTGTACAAAGATGGCAGTTAGGTTGTTCAGAATCTGTCAGTGAATGCTGAACAAATCTTCATAATTTTCATCACATAATTCTTGCATTTTGTGGCATTATGCATTCATTTATTTTAGAATTATCTTTACACTAAACTGAGAAGCTATACTATTTCCTACTGATATTCCTTGTGTGATGCTTACTATCTTGGTTAATTTACTGGGTATAAAATATTCCCTCAAAGTAAAGAGAGTTTCTTCTTAAGTAAAAAGCATAAAATTTAACTTTTTTCCAAATAGGATTACTATAGATGTAAAGGATATCTATGGCAGAAAATATTTGGTCTTAACAAACGTGTTGCTTTTAGCCACAAATAAGCAATTTTTCATCATTTTTACTTAAATTCTCCATTATATGTAATATAGGACTGTCTTAAGATATGATACCCTATGTGCATCTATGGAAAGAGGAGAGGAGGGAAGAGGCATGATATTAATTACAAGCTTCCACATTTTGTTTACAACAAAATACAACCAGTCAGCTAAACATTTGTTTAAAGAGATATGTACATGCTTCTTCATGATTACCATTTCATTCTCTTCTTGTTCTTCCTGACTGCTGAGTGTAGATTTCTGGTTCTCTCTGCCCTTGTCATTTAGATCTGATACATTCTTTTCATTTTTTTGACCATCATTCCATACATTCTCTTCCCCAGGATCAAAATTGAAAATAAAGAAATTATAGGCTTCTTCAGAAGAAGGATAACCCGTCTGAATCTAATGAGGAAAAGTAATTTTTTTTAAAAAAAAATTCATCATACAACTCAAGAGCTAACTCTGTAACAGAATTAAAAAAGAATTATTACTATTTATCCCTCATAGAGAACTACAACAGTAACTATGCATTTCTGACCATTTTACTCAAAGAGTCTTCTCAAAAACAAATGTTTCTGCACGCATATACCAATTTTCATTCAAAATTCCCTCGTGAAATACTGAGTGTCCAAAACCTGCATTCTTCAGTTCTGAACTCTATCTAAGTTTTTTACTATCCTCTCCAGGCCTTGTTGAAGATGATATAAAAGCTGAGTTGAAATGTAACACTGACCCTAAACAAACATCTAGAAACAAAATTATAACTAAAAGCCAGCATGGGTTTCTTCATGCTAAACCAATCTTATTTGATTCTTTGACAAAGTAACTAAATTAGTAGATCAGCGAAATTCTGTGGACATAGTATACTTAGACTTCAGCAAGGCATTCGACAAAGTAAACCACAACCTACTTCTTGGTAAGCTAGAAAAACGTGGGATAGACAGCATCACCACCAGATGGATTTATAACTGGCTGACAAACTATTCAACGAGTAGTCCTTAATGATACTACATCTACATGGAAGGAAGGAACAGTGGGGTACCACAAGGTTCCGTCTTAGGTCCAATATTCTTCAATATCTTCATAAATGACTTAGATGAGAGAACAGAAGAGGAACTCATCAAATTTGCAGATAACACTAAGCTGGCAGGAATAGCAAAAAACAAGCTCAGGATCCAAAAAGATCTTGACAGACTTGAAAAATGGGCCCTATCTAACAAAATGAAATTTAATGTGGAGAAAAGCAAGGTTTTACACCTGGGCACAAAAACCCAAAGGTACAAGTACAGATTAGGCAAAACCTGGCTCAAAAACAGTAACTGTGAGAGGGGTCTTGGAGTTCTAATGGATGGTCACTTAAATATGAGTAAGTAGTGTGCGGCAGCAGCCAAAAAAGCTAATGCAATCCTTGGTTGTATAAACAGAGACACAGAATCAAAATCACATGAAGTATTAGTACCGTTTTATAAAACCTTAGTAAGGCCACACCTGGAATACTGCATCCAGTTTTGGTCACATTACAAAAAAGATGTTGAGACTTTGGAAAAAGTGCAAAGAAGAGCAACTAAGATGATTAAAGGCTTGGAGACTAAAACATATGAAGAATAGTTGCAGGATTTGAGTTCGGCTAGTCTAGAGAAAAGAAGGACTGGGGTGACATGATAGTATACCAGTATTTGAGAGGCTGCCACAAATAAGAGGGGATCAACTTATTTTCCAAAGCATCAGAGAGCAGGACAAGCAACAATGGATGGAAACTAATCAAGGAGAGAAGCAACCTGGAATTAAGGAGAAACTTCCAAACAGTGAGGACAATTAACCAGTAGAACAACTTGCTATCAGAAGTTGTGGATCTCACTGGAGATTTTTAACAAGAGACTGAATAGTCACTTGTCTGAAATAGTATAGGTGCTTGAGCAGGGAGTTCGACTAGATGACCTCCAAGGTTGCTTCCAGCTCTATTTTGATTGAAACACCACTTCTCAATCCATACTGCCTACTGGAGGACATTTATTTAGTCACATTTAGAAATACAAAATTTAACAATTTACTATACAGAGTTTTTAAAGTTTTATATTCATCACCAAAATGTACTCCATATTTTTGGAACACATTAAATAATTTGACTCATCAGCAGATTTCTATCTATAAATGTGAATGGAAGAAATGGAAAAAATATGTCAAGATTTTAGGCATCTTGGAGCTGATATCACATCTTGCATAACCTCTCCTTTTGCACTGTGGGTCATGGAGTCACATCACAAGATCTTTCAACTTTGGAAGTAGAAAGCTAAATATAGCTAATGGTGCATAAAACATATGTTTCTGGACCATTTCCTAATCTTTAAGTCACAATTATTTGTAATTTTCATCATATATTACTTTGTTTTCAAGGTCATATATGCTCAAGGATATTTTTTAACCATACTTAATTCATAATTCAGTCTTAAATAATCACAAAAGAACCTGAAAAGCCATCACTATTCAACTGACACTCATCACCTGTGATTTTTGTTTGCATCTTCTAACAGCATCATGAAACTTCACTCTTGCAGATACCTTGCCTTTTTTTCTTTGTACTGCACTCAGTAAATGATCACTTACCTGCAAATATATATATGGATAAAAACTGCATTAATTAATTTATATTGACTTCAAATTTTCTGCATAATAAATAAGTGTAGTCAATACCATAGACATATTTTAAATTATGCCTTACCAGAAGATGGAGAAATACATGTGCATTAGATTTTTAATAAGCAGAGAAAATGGAAATATATGGAGGAAAGTAGAAGATTTTTAAGAACAAATTTTTATGCACAGCAATAGACTCAACCTCTTTTAGTATCAAGAAAGGGCAGTTGAGATAAGCCTGAATATTACTATTACTATATTAATATTGGTTCATCCAGAGCTGGGTCACGTATCACATTGCATCAGCAGTTCTGAACTATCAAGTACAAACAAAAACTCAATAGGTCATCCAAACAAACCACTTTTGGAAGTTCTGGAAGCTGCCACAAGTCCAGAGAAAATCCAGATTCCTGATCTCAAATTTATTTGGATTTCAGGATGTTCAGTCTGCTATTTTAATATAATACAAGTCTCAAAGACATCTCTATATTTCAGATCATGGCCTGGTAATGGGCCATGGCCCACGGGTTGGCAACCACTGTATTACATTACTTATTTAAGTTATGATATTCTCTACAATAAAGCACACAGAGTTATGATGGAGCACATTAGAAATACTCCAGAAAGGAAAAAGCTATTAGTAAAGCATTTAAGGAAGAACTTAGAATTTCAGAAAACAGATCTAAACTTTAATACATATTTCAGTGATCCATCCCATGTAACAGCAGTGATCTTGTTCAGAGATGGGGAAATTTTAGCTCCATTCAATCCTCATTCAACTCCCATGAAGTCTTTTTTTGCTGCCACAGAGCACTAAAAAGGATTACTCTGGGATCAACTGTCGGGCAAAAATCCAGAAATTGAATTTTCCAAGCCAACAGCACCCACTCCAACCACCTTAGAGTCCTATTCAATTACTATTCATCATAAAAAAAACTCAGCATGCCAAGATTAGATTTGTTTCTATTTTTGCATATTTTTCACTGATTATTTCAATTTGGCCCAAGGTCATGTCTGGTTGCTAATGAAGCTGCTAATTACAAAAGAGAGGAAAAATGTAGGCTTGAGCAATGTTTTGTCTCCATCCAGCCAATCAAAGATATCAAAAAAGATGTGAAATAACAATTCCATCACAAGGGAATGAGATGGGCAATTCTAATTTTTTCTTCTCAATGCCATCAACCATGGAATTAAATTGATTCTTGTTGAGCTACAGATTATTTTTCTTCTTTCTTAAAAATTACACATAACTATACGTCTGCCTATCTACTGTGTCCCAAATTTACCAACAATCCCCAGTATGATTTCTCCAAAGAACCAGTGTTATGAGAAGCATTGTTGGGAACAGGATTTCTGATGTCTTACTCGTGCAGCCTTCAATTTCTCTCTCATGCGTTCTCGCACAGAGGTCTCTGCAAACTTTGTCCCCGAGGTAGATGGAACTGGAGGCAACCCTAGAGAGAGAATTACACCATTACAACAATAAACTGTCTTTTAAATTTGAATTTTGTTGATGGTGCCCTCAAGGAAATGTACACACCATTTACTTGAAAACAATACGGTAATGTTTTTAGCTACAGTATCTTTCTTTCAAAGATCTGTTTATTCTTTTATGCAACTCTGATAGTCATGCAGCCAAGTATTAACACATGGCAATTCTTTATTTTATTCATTTTGTTACAGAGAGTTGTGAGAGGTAGAGAATTCCTGAGTTACAAAATGATTTGCTTAAAGATCTTTCAACTACATAG
>NW_015386958.1:193299-207149 GCF_001527695.2 Protobothrops mucrosquamatus
AATAATAATAATAATAATAATAATAATAGAAGAGCTTTTCCAGAAAGCTAAAAGATTATTGCCTGTTTTTAAACCACACTGCATAGCAAAGATGACACTAAGCCTTTCTTACAGCATTAAAAGCATTAAATTTTAGAACAGCTTTGGCTAGAGAGAAATTATGATAGGCACAACTAAGAAAATTTGCTGAAGACAACAGAAGTAATGCAAAAGAGAAATTCTGTCCTGGAGAAGGGGAGGAAGAACCCAAACAATCCATAAGGACCCACTTCAATCCCACATCTTAAGAAAGCAGAACTCTTGGAGACGGTTTCCTCCAACAGGAACCTTTATTAGAAGTAGTTGATAGCAGGCATAATAGACAGGATCTGAGGAATTCCTTTACAGATCGATACTTTAAAGTGTCCCCAAGCAAACCCCACCCCACAGTTCATTCGGACGGTTCAGACCGGCCAATCCCCAGGTGTTAAGTCCCTTGTGGGAAAGGGGAGATAACATTGATCCGGCTCCAGTCGTAGCACCATGTTCAAGCAGCTCTTCTCACCTCCTTTTGAGACAGGAGTAATAAGCCAGGCTCGGGAGGTTGTATTTCTTCCCCCCCCCTTTTCCTAGCTGACAGGTTAGGGAGAAGAAAGTTCAGAGAGAGATGCAGTGTAGAATGCAAATTGTTATTGTAGCGGCAGCGGACACAGAAGCAATAACAAAGCAAAAGGTTACATTGTAGCGAATAGAGGAAGCGAAAGCAATAACCCCGCAGGCATATCCCCCTCCCCCTTGGGAGTATGGCAGAACCCAGGGAAAAGTGAGATTTGTTTTTAGATCAGAGTAGATAGATAGAAATGAAATAGAAATGGATTCTGGCACAGTCTTTATATCAAAGTTTGTAGACTGAGAGGCTCCATGGTTGAATGAGGCATGGGGGAACTACCTGAGGACTGAAAAAGAGCTGATGTGGTTCCCAACTTCAAAAACGGGGGGAAAAACAGGTCCAGAAATCAAAGACCAATCAGCCTGACATCAATACCTGGGAAGAGCCTGAAAAAGAGCTGATGTGGTTCCCATCTTCAAAAAAGGGGGGGAAAACAGATCCAGAAACCACAGACCAATCAGCCTGACATCAATACATGGGAAGATCCTGGAAAAGATGATCAAGCAACAAATCTGGGAATACCTAGAAGCAAACAAAGTTATAAACAGAAGCCAACATGACTTCATCAAAAACTGATCAGGCCAAACAAATCTTATTTCATCCTTTGACAAAGTGACTAAATTAGTGCATCAGCAGACATGATATAATTGGATTTCAGTAAAGCATTTGACAGTGACGACCACAAACTACTTCTTGGTAAGCTAGAAAAATGTGGAATAGATAGCCCCACCACCAGATGGATTTGTAACTGGCTGACAAACCGTATTCAACATGTAATCCTAACGGAACTACATCAATATGGAGGGAAGTGGGCAGTTTGGTACCCCAGGGTTCCATTTTAGGCCCAGTTCTCTTCAATATCTTCATACTTTATTTTAGATGAGGGAATAGAAGGGGAACTCATAAAATTTTCAGATAACACTAAGCTGGCAGGAATAGCCAACACCCCAGAAGATAAGCTCAAGATCCAGATGGATCTCGACATACTTGAACACTGGGCTCTATCTAACAAAATGAAATTCAGTGTGGATAAAAGTAAAATTTTACACTTAGGCAAGAAAAAAACATTTGTACAAGTACAGAATAGGGAAAATATGACTCAAAACCAGTAATGTGAAAGGGATTTTGGAATCCAAGTGGACAGTCACATAAATATGAGGCAGCAGTATGTGGCAGCAGCCAAAAAAGCCAATGCAATCCTAAGCTGCATTAATAGAAGGATGGAATCAAGATCACATGAAGTATTAGTACCATTTTACAAAGCTTTAGTTAGAGCACACTTGGAATACTGCCTCTAATTTTAGTCATCACAATATAAAAAAGATGTTGAGACATTAGAAAAAGTGCAGAAAAGAGCAATAAGGATAATTGGAGGCTAAAACTTGAATGGTTGCAGGAATTGGGTATGTCTTGTCTAGTGAAAAGAAGGACATGGGGTGACATGATAGCATCCTTCCAATATTTGGAGGGCAGCCACAAAGAAGAGGCGGGTCAACCTATTTTCCAAAGCACTAGAAGGCAAGACAAGAAACAATGGATGGAAACTAATCAAGGAGAGAAGGAACCATGAATATAGGAGAAAGTGACTTTACCTTTTTTTCGGATAGGCATCAATCTCATTCTAGAATTGATTTTATTTTGATTACTAATGATCTGATTTCTAGGGTTAAAAAGGTGAAGATTTTTTCT
The DNA here is from genome assembly GCF_001527695.2 of Protobothrops mucrosquamatus. Taxonomy (NCBI): domain Eukaryota; kingdom Metazoa; phylum Chordata; class Lepidosauria; order Squamata; family Viperidae; genus Protobothrops; species Protobothrops mucrosquamatus. Next base: position 195,638 of record NW_015386958.1, read on the forward strand.
AAGATATTGTCAGATCATAGTCCGGTATGGATGGAAATTTCAACTGATGGAGGTAGTAGAAGGACTTGGAGATTAAATGAGAATTTATTGAATTATGAAACAAATGTGCAGAAACTTAAAGACTACTTAAAAGATTTTTTTATGTTGAATATGAATAAAGGCACCTCTATGTCAATGGTTTGGGACGCAAGCAAAGCTGTTATGAGGGGTGCCTTAATTTCAATGAATTCTGCTTATAGGCGAAATCAACAACAAAGGTATAAAGATATGGAGCAAGAGATAAAAATAAAGGAAAAAGCTTTCTCCTTAAACCCAACGGATAAGAACTTAAAGGCATCTATTGTAATGTTGAAAGAACAATTTAATATGTTGCTTTTTGATCAAATTGCCGTTAATCTGAAATATATGAAACATAATACATTTTGCAATGCAGATAAACCTGGAAGATGGTTAGCTTATCAATTACGTAAGAAACAAAAACAAAGACTCATTGACAAAATAAATTATAAGGGTAAAGAAGTTTTTCAACAGGACTTGATTAAAAGGGCTTTTTCGGAATATTTTTCTAAACTATATGCCACTGAGAATATACAATCTTTTGAAATAGACAACTATTTGCAACAAGCAAATTTGCCTCATCTTACTGATGATCAAAAAGGATTGATGAATTGTCCGATTACGTTGGAAGAGATTGCAGAGGTATTTAAATAATTGAAGGTTGGTAAGGCCTCTGGTACAGATGGGTTTAATGCAATTTATTATAAAAAATTGTCTGAAGAAATGCTAGAACCCCTGAGATGTCTTTTTAATGATATTTTAATGGGAGGACAAATACCACCATCTTGGAGGTGCGCATTTATTTCACTTATACCAAAGGAGGAGCAAGATTTGACTCAGCCTAAAAATTATAGGCCAATATCTTTATTGAACACAGATTATAAGATTTTTGCGAAAATATTAGCTAACAGACTAATGCAAGTACTGAAACGAATTATTCATGTGGATCAGTCTGGATTTATAAATGGAAGATATATGAAGAACAATGTTAGACAAATTGTGAATTTGTTGGAGTATTTGGACAAAAATCAAATTCCGGCGGCTTTTATCTTTTTGGATGCCGAAAAGGCCTTTGACAAGTTGGATTGGCAATTCTTGTCACGGTTGGTTGATAGAATGAATTTTGGGGACAGATTTTTGTCAGCGTTAAAGGCTATTTATCAACTACAGTTTGCTCAAGTGATAGTAAATGGAGGACTGACAGATCCAATTAAAATTGAAAAAGGTACAAGGCAAGGTTCACTATCACCTTTATTGTTTATTTTGACTTTGGAGATTTTATTAATTAAGATCCGTGAGTCTCCATGTATAAAAGGAATAACTTTGGGCAAGGAAGACTATAAGCTTAGAGCGTTTGCTGATGATTTGGTGTTCACTTTGTCGCAACCAATTGATTCGGCAAGAAATCTGATACAGATATTGATGCAATATGGAAAGGTGTCTGGATTCAAAGTAAATAATAAGACTAAAATATTATCTAAAAATATGTTTATGAAAGATATAGAGATTTTAAGTAGTGTAACGGGTTTTGAAATAGTGAAAAAAATGAAATATTTGGGTGTTGATATTACTGCTTCTAATGTTAAATTGTATAAAAATAATTATGATAAGTTATGGAGTAAAGTTCAAAAGGATTTGAAGGAGTGGAAGAAATTACAGTTATCATTATTGGGAAGAATTGCAGTGATAAAAATGAATGTTCTCCCAAAGTTTCTTTTTTTGTTCCAGATGATACCTATTTTAAAAAAGGATTCAAACTTGGAGGAGAGGCAAAGAGGTATTAACAGGTTTATCTGGCAGGGGAAAAAACCTAGGGTAAAATTTAACATTTTGCAAGATGCACGGGAAAGAGGGGGACTTAAAGCCCCTAATTTAAAATTATATTATGAGGCGGTGGTTTTAACCTGGATTAGTGATTGGATTAATTTAACTAATAGAGATATTTTGGTACTTGAAGGCTGGGATTTATATTATGGATGGCATGCTTATTTATTTTTTGATAAGAAAATTGATCGAATTTTTAAATCTCATATATTAAGAGTTGCACTTTTGAGAGTTTGGAAAAAGTATTCTTATAAGGTAAATTTAAAAATTCCAATGTGGGCTATTCTGGAACATGCAATACAAGGAATTACAACAGGTGCAAAATTAGAAGGAATTGTTTATAAAGATTTACTTATGTTAAGAGGACAGGACTGGCAAATTAAATCATTGGATGAGTTAAGACAGGAGAATGTACTCCAGTCCTGGTTTTTTTATAATCAGTTGGTTGAGAGATGGCATATAGATCAAAAATTGGGTTTAACTTTAGAAGATGTGAACTTGATAAAACAGATTAAAGATCAAAGTAGAGCCCATATTAGGAGAATATATAGTGTTTTGATAGAATTTGATTCGGAAACAGAACTAGTTAAAGATTGTATGATTAAATGGGCTCAAAATATTCAAGAACCAATAATGTTAGAAATTTGGGAAGTAATTTGGGTAAGAAATGTCAAGTTCACCCAAGCACAGAATTTAAGGGAAAATTTTTATAAAATGTTTTATAGATGGCACTTGGATCCCCAAAAATTGTCTTGCATGTATCCGAATTTGCAACCAAAATGTTGGAGATGTGATAATATGGACGCAACTTATTATCATATTTGGTGGACATGTAGGGATGTTAAAGCGTTTTGGATTAAGATTTGGTGGAATATCCAACAGATTTTTAAGAAAAAGATAAAATTTACACCGCAGTTATTTCTATTGGGTATTATGGATAATTTGGATCAAAAAGAAATGAAATTGATGTTGTATTGTATAACAGCAGCAAGGACATTAGTTGCTCAAAATTGGAAAAAGAAGACGTTACCAACTATGGATGATTGGAGACAGAAGGTATCGTATTTTGCAGAGATGGCAAAAATATCCGCATACCTGAAGGATCATTCTCAGGAGAAATTTATTTCAATGTGGAGAAGATGGATAGATTATATTCAGAGAAAATATGAACTGAATAATTATTATGTAGCTTTTGATTAGAATTTTTTTTTATTATATATATATATATATATATATATATATATATATATATATACATACAACAAATATTGTTATATTTAAAAAATTTGTATGTATTTTAATCTCATTTTAGAGTCATAGCAAGTTTATACTAGTGTGTAGTAATAATGAGTAGTTTTGGATCGAATTGGATTATTGTGTGTTTATTTCCTAGATCAGCTCTGGGAAGTCCGGGGGGGGGGGGGAAGGGAATAGATAGATGTATATAAATTGATGTATTGTAGATTTATATGTGATTTTTTAAGGCGATGCCCGGTGGATACCCCAACTGCACCAGACGGGATGGTTGAAAGAGGAAGGGAGGTAGATAGAGAGGGAGGAAGGAGGAGAGGTTGTAGGTTCAGGAGGAGGAAGGTGTGGAAAGTGAAAGAGGGGGTGCAGGGGGGGGGACACCGGACACTTCCGTGAATGTATTGAGTAGTGTTATTTTCTTGGTTGATATTGTGATATGCATCATTTTATGTTATTGTTTTTAATTGAAAAATCAATAAAAAAAAATTTTTTAAAAAAAGGAGAGAAGCAACCTAGAACTAAGGAGAAATTTCCTCATGGTGAGAACAATTAACCAGTGGAATGCCTTGCCCTCAGAAGTTGTGGGTGTCCCACCATTGGAGGCTTTTAAGAAGAGACTGGACAGCCATTTATCTGAAATGGTATAGGGTCTCCTGCTTCAGGAGGAGGTTAGACTAGAAGACCTCCAAGGTCCCTTCCCACTCTGTTATTCTATGTTCTATGCTGTACCTTATTCTTTGTTTGGGGTCAATCGAACAATCTTTTATTAAGGTCACAGACCAGAATAAAAATTAAAACACTAAAATAAAATAAAACCAACACAGTGAGACATAATAGTGTATTAGAATTCATGGTGGAATTATCAGTGGGTAACCAAAGTCTGCCTAATTTTACAGACAATATAGCAGAATTTAGCTACATTCAAAGAAATTGTATAATACTGATCCAACAGTAACAGTGGTACATAGATCAGAATTTGCCAGATATGCTATTTTGTCAGGTAAGGAGCTATAATATGAGTCAATAAAACTATAGAGGATATAATAGGACATGAGCTGTGGTTTCAATGTCCCCTTGTCCACAGGGCCAAAATCTCAGTTCATATGGGACTTTTTTGTATAGGCCAGTGATGGCAAACCTTTTAGAGACCGAGTGCCCAAACTGCAACCCAAAACCCACTTATGCATCGTCGGGTGCCGGGTGGGCATGGCTCATTGGGTGGGTGTGGCCCATTGGGTGGGCGTGGCTGCGGTGGTAACAGCAGACTGGGTGGGACTAAAAAGTTCAATCAATCAATTCCAAATTTGCAAGATCTTTTTTTTCCCCGCGAGAAGTTGAAATTGACTGATTGATTGAACCTTTTTTTTGTGCACAAGGCGGCGGAGGCCTAAAGCGAAAAGGTTTTATAAAACCCAGCTGAAGGCCTAGGACTGGGGCGGCGGCACGCGTGCCCACAGAGAGGCCTCTGAGTGCCACCTCTGGCACCCGTGCCATAGGTTTGCCACCACTGGTATAGGCCCTTCAGAACTGTTGTGGGGAGAATGTTATAATGTACTAGAGTTAATGCCCTCTGAAATTTAGAGACAGTTATATGATATAACTTTTGCTGGTTTGGGAAGGAATCTTTACTAAAGCTAAACCTACAAGCACAAGTGTGCACAACAGTGGGAAGATTTATTTACCACATGGCATACAATGTCAGGGAAATCTACAACTGCTAGACACAATGCAGTCCTCACAGCCTCATGGTGCTTACGTGTTTATCCTTGGTGTACCACAGGGGTGAACTAACTTACACCAGTTGATTAGTGGTGTTCAGGTTGCTGGCTCTTCCAGGCTCCTCCACTGGTCTCACCTTGTCTTGCCTCGCTTTGCCTCACCTTGCTTGTGTTGCATTGCCTCACATGCAGCCAGGTCCAGTGCTGGCTTTTACTCTCCATACACACAAATGCACTAGGTTTGTCCCATCGAAGTGGTACCCATTTATCTACTTGCAGTATTGCATGCTTTCAAACTGCTGAGTGGGCAGGAGCTGGGAAGCAAGCGCAGAAGATCACCCTATCTTGGAGAGCCAGATTCAAACTGCCGGAGTGCAGACCATTTCTGGCCAGCAGTTCCAGCATCATTAAGTCACTGTGCCACCGCATTCCAGTGAAAAGAAATTAGACACCATAACAGGTTCAAATCAACTAATTTCCCAGCTTGGTCGTTCTTTCGGGGAATGGCTGGTGTCCTGCCATTCTGTTGGAGGGGGTGGGGAAGGAAAGGTTTCTGGATTCTTTGCATGCTTTCACTTTTGCTGTAACCACTAAAGAAGGGAGGGAGATTGTCTTCAGAGACGAAACAGATTCTTTCCCACCCAGTTCCAGCCTGGTTCCAAGACCGTCATGCCCTGAGAGTGACCTGTTATCTACCCAGCACCTCAGTATTCTCATAACATCTTTATGGCATCATATTGGCTGCTAGTGGACTGGACAGGGGGGTTGGGTTTGGGGGAAAACAAAATAATTGCTTTGTGCTTTGAATGGGACCTTCAAATTCTGCCTGACTTCTCTGCAATCCACTATTTCTCAGTAATAGTTCTTTTTGATTAAACTTAATGGAGTCAAGAGTTTTACTTTCCTGAGGGACCAGCTGGGTCAGGTCCTTACAATAGGCGGAATCTGCAAAATTGTTTAACTCAGAGAGGCACCTAACACAGCAACAAGACTGTGAGGCAAGGTCACCAAGCTATGACTGAGTACACTGAGGAGTTTTATGATCTGGCATACCAACTCAATGACTGGTCTGAGGACATTTCTATCAGCTGCTTCAAAGGCAGATTGAACAATAACCTGTACAATTCCTATGTCTTGAGAGGGGCCCCCGCAACCCTCCATGACTGGTATGTCCTACCCGAGGAGGTGGAAATTCACCAGGCAGGCAACATGTACTGCGCGGTGCTGCCATGGAAGAAATCACCCCCAGAGAAAAGGGAAACAGTTAAGCCACAAGCTCTGCAAGTTCGCTCCACTGCCTTTCAAGTGCGGCCAAGAAGGGCACAGAGAGGCGAAGTGCAAAACCAACTGACCGACCTAGAAAGCAAACCCCAGCCCCATGGGGAAGGACACCAAAGCACCACTGCAAGGTAGAGAAACTGCGCTAAAAGGAGCGGAGGTCATCGAGTTCACCTCATCGCCAAAACAGGCTGAGAGAACTCCAACCCCACCAGATGACGGCCAGGGATTGACCAACACTGACTCCAATGACAACCCCCTGGTAAGTGGCCCAATTACACTTGTAACCATCCCCACAAAATTGACCTTTCGAGAATTGGGGCTAAAAGCCAATTAGAAAAGAATAGAGCTGGAAGAGACCTTGGAGGTCTTCTAGTCCAACCCCTGCTCATGCAGGAGAACCTATACCATCTCAGACAAGTGACTGTAGCCTCTTTTTAAAAATCTCCAGTGATGGAGCGCCCATGATTTCTGGGGGCAAGCTATTCCACTGGTTAATTGTCCTCACTGTCAGGAAGTTTCTCCTTAATTCCAGGTCGCTTCTCTCTTTGATCAGTTTCCAACCATTGTTTCTTGTCCTGCCCTCTGATGCTCTGGAGAATAACCTGACACCCTCTTCTTTGTGGCAGCCCCTCAAATACTGGAATGCTGCTATCATGTCTCCCCTATTTCTTCTTTTCTTTAGACTAGCCAAACCCAAGTCCTGCAGCTGTTCTGTGTATGTTTTAGTCTTTAGGCCTTTGATCATCTTAGTTGCTCTTCTCTGAATTTTTCCCCCAAAAAATTTGGTGACCAAAATTGGCTGCAGTATTCCAGATGTGGTCTTACTAGGGTTTTATAAAGCGGTATTAATACCTCGCGTGATCTTGATTCTATGCTTCTGTTTATACAACCCAGGATTATATTAGCTTTTTTGGCTGCTGCTGCACACTGCTGGTTCATGATTAAGTGATCGTCCACTAGGACTCCAAGGTCCCTCTCACAGTTACTGTTTTTAAGCCAGGTCTTGCCCAATCTGTACTTGTACCTTTGATTTTTCTTACCTAAATGTAAAACTTTGCTTTTTTCCACATTGAAGCTCATTTTGTTGGATAGGGCCCATTGTTCAGGTCTGTCAAGATCTTTTTGGATCCTGAGTTTGTCTTCTGGGGTGTTGGCTACTCCTGCCAGTTTAGTGTCATCTGCCAATTTGATGAGTTCCCGTTCAATTCCCTCATCTAAGTCATTGATGAAGATATTGAACAGTTTACTGGGCCTAAGACGAACCTTATGGTACCCCACTGCTTACTTCTCTCCATGTAGATGTAGTGCCGTTGAAGACTACTCATTGAGTATGGTTTGCCAGCCAACTACAGATCCACCTTGTGGTGATGTTTTCTATTCCACCTTTTTCTAACTTACCATGGAGTAGGCTATGGTATACTTTATCAAATCTCTTACTGAAGTCTAAGTATACTACGTCCACAGTATTTCGCTGGTCTATTAGTTTAGTCACTTTGTCGAAGAATGAAATAATATTGGTTTGGCATGATCAGTTTTTAACAAACCCGTGCTGGCTACTAGTTATAATTTTGTTTGCTTCTAGTTGTTCGCAGATCTGTTTTTTTATTATCTTTTCCAGGATCCTCCGAGGTATTGATGTTAAACTGATTGGTCTATAATTTCCTGGGTCCATTTTTTCCCCTTTCTTGAAGATGAGAACCACATCAGCCCTTTTCCAATTCACAGTGCTCCTGTCAGCGCTGCGACAATTGAGAAACTGTAGCCATTTTACCTTTTGCTTTCCTTGTGCTTTTTTCTGTTGTTTGAGATTCTCAGATGTAGAAGGGGGGAAGGGAGGAATGCTTGAGTGTTTTCTGTTAGCCATAACATTTGCAGCTGGGATATGATCAAGGTCAATGTTAGATAAAGTTTTGGCGGGTTGAAAAGTTGGGAGGAGAGCCCGCGTTTTAGAATAATTGGTGAATGTGATTTATGACAACCTTTCTGGGTGGGAATTGCAACTTGTTACTTTGTATCAGGGGGAAGGGAACTTTAGTCTTCACCTATGTAAGTGCCGATACTTTTTTTTTTATTGAAAATTTTATAAAATTTTATAATATAAATCCCCCCTTCCCCTTCCCACCCTTCCACCCCCCCTCCCTCCCCCCTCACTTCCCAGTGCCAATCACAGGGTTAACAATAACATAATCATACTCTAATTAACATTAATCAACTATTAAAATAACATATCTATAACCTCCTTTAACTCTCTTTTAAACAGTACAATTATTAAAAACAATAATAATAACAACACTTTAATAATTAGAAATAATACTAAATAAAATATTCTAACCTTTGTACAACAATAATACTCCAAAATTTACTCAAAAACCAAATGATATTTTTAGTCCCATATTTATGCTCAATATAATCTATCCATCTTCTCCAAACCAAAATATATCTTTCTTGCGAGTGATCCTTCACATAAGCGGAAATCTTGGCCATTTCTGCTAAATTCGAGACTTTAAGTGACAATTCTTCTATAGTAGGTAAACGTTCCGTTTTCCAATATTGAGCTACTAATAGTCTTGCAGCAGTTATAAAGTTCAACATCAATTCCATTTCTTTTGCATCCAAGTCTTCCATAATACCCAACAAAAATATCTGCGGCTTAAACTTTATCTTTTTCTTAAAAATATTTTGAGTATTCCACCATATCTTAATCCAAAATGCNGCCGCTGAGAGATCTAACAGGACCAGGATAGAGGAATCACCCCTATCCCGAGCCCTCCAGAGATCATCAACCAACGCGACCAATGCCGTTTCTGTGCTGTGCCCAGGCCAGAAGCCAGACTGACGCCGTCTGGTAAACGGCTTCCTCCAGATGCCGGGAGAACTGACATGCCACCACACTCTCAACAACCTTTGCCAAGAAGGGAAGGTTGGAAACGGGGCGGTAGTTGGCCAATATCGCCGGGTCCAGGGAGGGCTTCTTGAGGAGGGGCCGCACCACCGCCTCTTTCAAGGCGGTGGGTAGGGATCCCTCACCCAAAGAGGCGTTGACAATTCCCTGGAGCCACCCCCGCGTACCCTCCCGGGCGGCCATAACCAGCCAGGAGGGACACGGGTCCAACAAACAAGTGGTGGCATTCAGTCGCCCCAGCACTCTGTCCATGTCTTCTGGAGTCACGGGGTCAAACTCAACCCATAGATTGGAATCAAGGCCTGCCTCCGAATCATCTCCTGAGGGCTGCCATGAAATGGTTAAAATTCCACAATTTGGGGGAGTCTGCATCGTGGAGGATCACCATCCACTCAGCCTCCGCCCCATCTAGTGCCATGGTCACAATCCTCACTTGCCCGTGGTTACTGGGAATGTCTTGTCCATACTCCTCCATGTAGCTCAGAACCTGAGCCAGGAAGAACCCCAATCTGTGTGGTTCTCCATTGTACTTTACCCCCAATTGCAGGAACGTCCGACTGGCCCGGTGACCTTTCCTCCTTCTGGGTCGGTGACCAGCCCCATCAGCTGGTGCAGTTTGGGCAGAAGTGGCTGCTGCTGTAGTGGCGGCCGCGGTCTCCGAAGTGCTGGTATATTCCACCATATCTTAATCCAAAATGCTTTAACTTCCCTACATGTCCACCAAATATGAAAATAAGATGCATCTAAATTTCCACATCTCCAACACTTAGGTTGTAAATTGGGGTACATACAAGACAATTTTTGAGGATCCAGATGCCACCTACAAAACATTTTATAAAAATTTTCCCTTAAATTTTGAGCTTGAGTAAATTTTACATTTCTAACCCAAATTATCTCCCATGTGTCCAATAAAATTGGTTCTTGTATATTTTGCGCCCATTTTATCATACAATCCTTAACCAATTCTGTTTCTGAATCCAATTCAATCAATACATTATAAATTCTTTTAATATGAGCTTGAGCTTGATCTTTAATCTGTTTCATCAAATTTGCATCCTGTAAAGTAATACCAACTTTTTGATCCACACGCCACCTCATTAACAATTGATTATAGTAAAACCAAGAGTATTCAATATTTTCTTATTTCAAATCTACTAAAGGTTTAAACTGCCAATCTTGTCCTACCGGACGAAGTAATTCCCTGTAGGAAACTTTATCCAAGTTAACTCCCCTAGATATCCCCTCTATCACCTGTCCCAGAGTTGCCCAAATAGGAATTTTATAATTTAATTTATAATAATATTTCTTCCAAACTCTCAATAGAGCACTCCTTAAAATATGAACCTTAAAATTAGTGTCTACCTTTTTATCATAAATTAAATATGCCTGCCAACCAAATAACAAATCCCATCCTTCAAGAGAAAGTAGATTCTTATTTGTTAAATTTAACCAATCACTAATCCATGTCAGAACCACCGCGTCATAATACAATTTTAAATTAGGGGCTTTAAGTCCTCCTCGTTCCCTTATATCTTGCATAATCTTAAACTTAACTCTTGGCTTCTTGCCCGCCCAAATGAACTTATTAATATCCTTCTGCCAATCCTCCAAATTAGCATCTTTTTTTAAAATAGGGATCATTTGAAACAAGAAAAGAAACTTTGGGAGAATATTCATTTTTACTGCTGAAATTCTCCCCAATAAAGATAATTGCATTTTTTTCCAATCATTTAAATCCTTTTGCACCTTAAGCCATAAAGATTCATAATTATTCTTATACAATTTAGCATTAGTAGCTGTAATGTAAACTCCCAAATATTTTACCTTTTTAACCATTTCAAAACCTGTAAGCATAGCTAACATGTCTTTATCATTCATGGACATATTTTTCGGTAATATTTTAGTCTTACTACAATTAATCTTAAAACCAGAAACTTTCCCATATTGTGCAATAATCTCAACCAAATCAATTACCGAATCTATTGGCTGAGTTAATGTTAACACTAGGTCATCTGCAAAAGCTCTTAATCTATACTCAATCTTATTAACCTTAATTCCTTTTATTATAGAGGACTCCCGAATTTTAATTAACAGAATCTCCATTGTTAACACAAATAACAATGGAGATAATGGACATCCTTGTCTAGTTCCTTTTTCAATTTTAAATGCTTCTGTTCCCCCCCCCATTAACTATAATCTGTGCTGATTGCTGCTGATAAATAGCCTTAAGGGCGGACAAAAATTCCCCCCCAAAATTCATTCTATCTATAACTTGAAACAAAAAACCCCCAGTCTAATTGATCAAATGCTTTTTCAGCATCTAAAAAGATAAAAGCAGCAGGAGTTTGATTATTCTTATCCAAATATTCAATTAAATTAATAATTTGTCTTACATTATATTTCATATATCTTCCAGTTATAAATCCTGATTGATCACTATGAATCAATTGATTCAACACTTGCATTAATCTATTTGCCA
>NW_015386958.1:207176-223995 GCF_001527695.2 Protobothrops mucrosquamatus
CTAAAAAGATAAAAGCAGCAGGAGTTTGATTATTCTTATCCAAATATTCAATTAAATTAATAATTTGTCTTACATTATATTTCATATATCTTCCAGTTATAAATCCTGATTGATCACTATGAATCAATTGATTCAACACTTGCATTAATCTATTTGCCAGTACTTTTGAAAAAATCTTATAATCTGTATTCAATAAAGACATAGGTCTATAATTCTTAGGTTGAGTCAAATCCTGACCCCTTAGGTATTAAAGATATAAAAGCATTTCTCCAGGAAGGAGGTACCGCTTCACCCAACAAGATACTATTAAACAATTCCCTTAATGGTTCTATCATTTCTTCCAATAACATCTTATAATAAATTGCTGTAAATCCATCTGTACCTGGTGCCTTACCAAGTTTTAATTGCTTAATTGCCCCCTTTATCTCCTCCAACGTAATTGGGCGGTTCATTTTTTCCCTTTGATTATCTGACAATCTAGGAAAGTGTGCCTCCTGTAAGTAATTATCTATTTGTTCATCTTGTATTTTTTCAGAAGCATATAACTTATAATAAAAATCCAAAAAACTCTTTTTAATCAAATTTTGTTGAGATGTTATTTTACCATTATAATCTATTTTCTCTATAATTCTTGATTTCTGCTTCTTTCGTAATCTCCAATCTCCAAGTCCTTCTGCTCCCTTCTTCAGCATGTAACTCCATCCTCTAGTTTCTCTTGAGCATTTTCTCTCAGCCCCCTTATTCTCAAAGCATATTCCATTTCTCTGTATTGTAACAAAATGACCTCATTTTGAGTTAAATCCACTGTCTCCTCCACTTTCCCCAATCTAAGTTCCAAACTTTCAACATGCTCCTCCACTTCATCCACCCGTCCTTCAATACGTTCTACATGAACTGCCAGACCTTGCAATGCGAACACTATGTCATCTCTCATCTCTGTACTCTTCTCTTCAAGTTTCTCTTCAAGTTTCTTTTCAAACATGTCCTCCATTTCCATTCTAATCTGTCTAGCATTGTCCTTTAATGCATCTTGAATATCTTTCAGTGTAAGTGCTGGGATTGGGGGGGAGGGCGGAGGAGTCTTAGATTTTGGCTGCTGTGCTGTTTGAACAGCTGGAGAGGAGATTGTACTTTTCTGATGAACAAAAGTTCCCACATGCTTAGAAGCCATTTTACTTCTCTCCTTCTTCTCTTATACTTTCATTTATAAACATAAAATCTTGTAAAGGTCATATAAAGGTCTTATAAAGTCTTGTAATCACCTCAAACAGTGGTAGAAACAGAAAGCTTATCCAGCTCAAAGAAACTAAGTCTGTTACAATAATAATCCAAGAGAAAGTCTCTAGAAAGTGAAAGTCTCATATATTTTCAATTGAAAAAGCAGAAACGCCCATCCGCAGCCATATTCTTCTTCTTCTTCCAGTTAACATAAAAAACGAAGAATATACTTTAATTCTAGAGTTAAGGTTTCAGTCCAAACAATTTTAAATCCTCCTGGTAGGCTCTGTCTGCCTGTAAAATTCAACTCACGCTTTCCTGGAACGGCAGAGGCTGAATCCGCGTCTAGCTTCGTTTCAACGAAGGCAGCCTAAGCACGGAGAAATCCCCGACTCTGGGGAAAACTCACCTTAGCCCTCACCACTGTCAAAATGCGAGGGCTAGGGAGCTCTACCCCTCTCGGGGAAGCTCACCCCTCCCCTTTGCCCGGGGAAGGGGATTCCGAGCCGAGGAACAGCTGTTCCTGCAGCTCTTACATGTCTTCAGGGCGGACAGCTCACAGAGGAGCTGCCATCGGCGCCGCGACTCAAACCGGAAGTCGTAAGTGCCGATACTGTTTCCTGAATAAAATGTTCTTTAAGGAAGAAATCTTTGCCTTGAAGTTCTCTCAATTGGTTTCATCTATCGGAACCATGACAGGATTTTTGAAAAATGTGGTGCAATGGTTCTGAGATAACATTTGCCAGCTCCTTCAGAACTCTGGGATGTAATCTGTCAGGCCCCGGTGATTTATATTCATCAAGGTCAGATAGGTGTTCTCTTACAATTTTTGTTTCTAATTTGTCTTTTGCAGTGGTTTTTTTTGGTATGTTGGGCTAGTTTTTTTTGTGTGTGAAGACTGATGCAAAGTATGAGTTAAGCAGCTCTGCTTTCTCCCTGTTGCCTGTTATTTCCTTGCCATCTTCTCGCTTTAGTGGTTCTACAGTTTCCTTGACTTTTTTCTTGTTGTTAATATGTTGGAAGAAACTTTTTTTATTATCCATGATTTCTGTTGCAAGTCTTTGTTCATTCTGAGCCTTTGCTTACCTGACTTCATCTTTGTGTCATGGTTCCGATAAATGAGACCAATTAAAAGAACTTCAAGGTAAGGAATTCTTCCTCAAAGAACATTTTTATTTGGCTACAAAATAGCGGCACTTACAAAGGTGAACCCAAGACTAAATTTCCCTCCCCCGGTTACACAGTTGAAAGTTGCAATTCCCACACCAATTAGATGTCATAAATAACATTCACCAATTCTTACTAAATGTGGGCACTCCTCCCAGATCTCCAGCCTGCCAAAATGTTATCAGTAATGACCTTGGTTCCCATACTTGAGAATTGTTATGGCTAACTTAAAACTACATTTCCCCCCGCCTTCTATTCTAAATATGTGGCAACCGAAAACGAAGTGAAAATGGCTTCAGTTCAATTCATTGCAGAGTTGACATTCGGCTCCCTTTAAAGAAAGGAGAAATCCTGAAATTCAACCAAGAATAAAAGTTAATAATCCCTCTCGGTTTATTTGGATGCTTGTCATAGAATTTGCATATCAATCTATCAGCTTTCACATCAGTATTTTTTACCCAGGTAGCCTCTGATAACGGGTATCCCTTCCATTGCACTAAATATTGCAATTTACTTTTGTATAATCTAGCATCAAGAATATGTTTTACTTCGTAATGAGTCTGTCTGCCTACCACAAGCGGACCAGGTACTTTCTTGGGAGGGGGTCTCAAGGTCAACTCCCTGAAAGGCTTTAACAGACTGCTATGGAACACTGGGTGGATCTTTCCTAGGAGACAGGGGAGTTTTAACGCTACAGTGACTGGGTTTATGATCCGGACTATAGGAAATGGTCCTAGGTATTTTGGTCCCAATTTTTTGCTAGGTAACTTAAGTCTTAGATCAGACATGTCAAACACAAGGCCTGGGGGCCAAATGCGGCCCGCGAAGTGGTTTCATGTGGCCCATGAAGCCATTCTGGAAACAGTGAGGGAATGGCCCCCGCTGCCTTGGCCCCAGCCCAGGCCGCCCGGAAGCCAATGTACAACTTTGTGGTGACCATCTATGCTGAAACGCATTCAGTCTTAGCTCCACAAGGCCGTCTGGAAACAGCAAGGGACCAGCCCCTGCCCCCGCCCCCTGGGCACGCGCTGGGGAGGTGTCACCCTTTGTGAGGAATGAAGAAATGCACCATCGCCTGGAAGTGGCCAGCAAATGGCCCTTGCCTACTTCACATATCCGGCTTGGTGGGCTCCGGGGGAAGGGTTTCAGCAGGCAGTGGGGCGCTGTCCTCACAGCGCCAAGAGGCTGAGCCAGGCGGCATGAATCCAAAAAGAAATGCGCCGCCGCTCAGCCCCCAGCCTGCCTGATTTCAGCAGGCAGCAAGGTGCAAAGCTGGCGAGCTTCATACTGCCCGGCTCAGCCTCTCGGCGCTGTAAGGAGTGCCCCGCTGCCTGCCGAAACCGGGCAGGCTGGGGGCTGGGTGGCATTGCGCTTCTTTTCAGATTTGTGCTGCCTGGCTCAGCCTCTCGGCACTGTGAGGAGAGTGCCTCACTGCCTGCTGAAACCAGGCAGGCTGGGGGCTGGATGGCATTGGGCAGGTAACGTCGACTCTCACGTTGCTCATGGCGTCCCCTCCCCCAAAGCCAGATATGTGAAGTAGGCGAGGGCCATGTGCTGGCCACTTCTAGGTGATGGTGCATTTCTTCATTCCTCACGAAGGGTGACACCTCCCCAGCTGCGTTTCTTGCCTGTTTTTCTCCCTCCCTCATCTCAAATATTTTCCCACCACTCTGTTCTTAGGAAGGAAGGAAGGAAGGAAGGAAGGAAGGAAGGAAGGAAGGAAGGAAGGAAGGAAGGAAGGAAGGAAGGAAGGAGGGAGAGGGAGGGTCTGAGGGAAGTCCTGCCTTAGTCCTGCCCTGCTGCCCTTTCACCATCCCCTTGCCCCCTCCTCCTGGCCTATCCTGGGGTCTCGCATCCTATTGCTAAGGAAGCTTTGGATACAAAGCCAGGTGTGATGACCCAGGGCCCCGAACGGAGACAAAGCAATTAGCTGGTCAGAATAATTGTCTTTGTAAGCACTGCCAACGTTCACCCAACAGCCCCCACATATGCTGGCACAAGTTCAATAAAACAGTCAACGGAGTTAAACAGTTCTTTAAAGTAAAACAGATAACAAACAAAGTATGATCTTTTCAATGCCCGGCTTGCCTGTAACCTGCAAACTGCAAAACTGAAGACAGCAAGGAAAACTCAGCAGAAAACAAACTTGATCCGAAATACAAAGAGTCCAGGTACAAAAGCTCACACCACAAGAGTTCACGTTTGTTCTCGGCAAATGCCCCACCCCACAGCGTCTCCTTAAATGCCTACTCCCCAGGTGTGCCTTGTGAAGTAGGGCGTGACACTCTCCTCCCAAGCAAGTGAGCCTGCCTCTGTTGTTCCATCCTCCTCTCTGCTCTCCTTGCTCTGGGATCTGGTGGGGAGGGGCCTTGCTCCTCGCCTGAGCTCTGCCTTCCCTGTTCCAAACTTGAAAGGCCCTGGCCTGCTTCAGCCTGTTCCTCCCCACAGTCCTCCGAAGCCACAGACACCCCCTCCTGGGCCTCAACAGGGAACTCCATGTCGTCCTCAGAGTCAGGCTCGGACGGAGGCATGACACCGGGTCTCCTCCCATGGATAGGGAATGGGCCTCCCTCTGATTTTGCCCTCATACCCATCATGAGCAACCTGGCTAAGGAGAGCAAGCACAGCAGCAGCAGCCTTGAGGAGGAGGTAAGTGCAGCTGGGCACCCCCTTGGGGTAGTGGGGCTGGGCTTGGTGCCGCGGGTGCTTGAGGGCTGGGCTGGGCGTTTGACCTCTGCTGCCCAGGGCTCCGGGAAGCCTGCAGCACCATCCAGTCCCCCCTCACATGGCCTGAGAGGAACAGTGAGGCTCTTCCAGTGGACCATGCCTTGGCGCTTGCCCCGGTCCCACCCCCTTCTGTTGGTTTTTATTCCCCTCCCATCTGCTGGGTGGCTGCAACAGGTTTTGGTCTCTTCTGTCATGCTTTGAGGTTACCCATGGAACACGTTTGTTTTGGGGGGGATCCCCATTCTGGTTGCTAAGCTTGCTTAAACCCTCTTCCACGTTCTCTTCCTCACTGGAGCCCCCTTTTGTCTGCAACCAGCCCCTGCCCTGGCCCCTGCCTCACCTTGCCTTGCCCCATGGCAATGGCACCCCTGCCCTGCCAATCCTCAACAGAAATGCTCTCGACAACGAAAGCTTCGGACAGGGGGAAGAGTGCGGGCGGGCAGGCAGGCGTCTTGCTCAGCTGATGGCTTGGGGGGGGAAGGGGGCAGCTATACCCCCTCCCAAACACTGCCCTCTCACAAAAGCAGATGAAAACTCCCAAAAGTGACAAGGAAAAAAAGTTAAAACAGAAGAGTGTCTCGCGATGGTTTTCTTCCCCACTTCCTTCTAGCTGCAGTTTAAATATGTAAAGACCACAAAAGAAAAAACTTTGCTTTCTGCTCCCGCTCGCTGGCTGGCTCCTGACCATTCTCCCGCTGCCCGACCCAACCCTCACAAAGCCCCAACCCGGTTCCTTACCTCCGTCCGGCTTGTTCCGTGGCCTTATGGCAGCGGCACTGGGCAGGAGGCGGCAAATGGCCGGTTTCGGCATGGCATGGCTCTTTGCCTCCAGCCGGAGGCAAAGAGCCGCACCACACCGAAACCGGCCATTGGCTGGCTGTTTGCCTCCGGCTGGAGGCAAAGATCCATACGACACCGAAACCAGGCACTCCTCCTAGATCTCCAGCCCGCCAAAATGTTATCAGTAATGATCTTGGTTCCCATACTTGAGAATTGTTATGGCTAACTTAAAACTACACTTCCCCCCTCCTTCTATTCTAAATATGTGGCAGGCTGCACCAGGTACCTAGTAAACCCAACTCTGGTTGAGAAACTGGGGATACGACTGAGCCTGCTAAAAGTCCCAATTGCTTTTTGCCAACTAGACAGTTCAGTCGCAGGGGATATCCTGGTAAACCTCATCACAGAGCCCACAGAAATGCGAATGAGGGCACACTCAGACACTTTGAGCTTTATAGTGGCATCCGTGATGGAAAGACCCTTAGTACTAGGGTTAGCTTGGCTAAAGAAATGGAACCCCTACATGAACTGAAGGGGGGGTATTAAAAATCCAAATGGGCTGCCCCTCCTGGAAGCAGGGTGAAGATTCAGAAGGCAACCGCCCCGCAGCGCAAATTGGGGGCACCCATATATTGGGATCTCCCTCCCCATCAGCCTATTGACTGTGCTATATAGAGATCCTGCCAAGAGCTAAGTTGCCAAAATCAAAACTGTATTTGATGACCCCACAGGAACTGGAGGAACTGTGGCTGTTCATTGACAAGAATCTTGCCCAAGGTTTCATCCAGCCGGCATGACCCCAGATGGCGGCCCAGGTTCTGTTCCGGCAAAAGAAAGATAGGACCCTTCATCTATGCATGGACTATAGAAGGCTTAACATAGTGTGCGTGGAGAACATCTACCCCTTGCCCCTGATGAAGGACATGTTAGACCACTTGGCTAAGGGCAAAATATTTACTAAATTGGACGTGCGGGAAACTTATTATCACATGAGAATCAGGGAGGGGGATGAGTGGAAGACCACTTTCAATTGCCCGCTGCATTGTTTCCAGTTCAAGATACCCCTTTTGGGGATAAAGGGAGCCCCTGCTGTGTTCATGCAGTTAATCAACTAAGTTCTGCATGAGCATTTGTACAAGGGAGTGCTAGTGTACTTAGATGACATTTTGATTTACACTGAAACAAAAGCGGAGCAGGTGAAGTTAGTAAGGGTGGTCCTTCAAAAACTACAAACTGCCAAGTTGCATGCTAAACTCTCTAAAGGCGAATTCAACCAAAGCAAAATAGACTACCTATCTATCATATCTCACACAAGGGGATTGAAATGGACCCTGAAAAAGTCAAAGCAATGTTATAGTGGGCTGCACCCCACAACAGGAAGCAACTGCAGTTTCCTGGGCTTCGCTAACTTTTTTACCAGCAATTCATCCCATTGTTTACCCAAATAGCTCTCCCTATTGTAAATCTGTTAAAGACCAAAGGGGGAGACAAACCTAAACCCAATCAACCTCTAAAATGGATGATGGAATGCCAGGCAGCATTCAAGAAGTGATTGTTTGCAGCTGAACCAGTTCTAAAGCACCCTGACCCAAGACTGCCATTTGTTAACCAAGCAGATGCTAGCAACCTATCTGTAGGTGCTGTGTTATTGCAGAAAAATGAGAGTGGCCAGCTGCAACCATGCTCTGATAGGAAATTATCAGAGACTGAGCAAAGCTGGGCCGGTTGGGAGAAGGAGGCATATGCAGTGAGATGGGCACTCTTGTCTTGGAGGCACTTCCTAGACGGGAGCAAAATATCTTTCGAAGTGTGGACCAATCACAAGAGTTTGAAAGCACTGAAAACCCCTCAGAAACTATCTCCAAAGCAAGTGCAATGGGTGCAATATTTTAATCTCTTTGATTTCATGTTGCGCTATCTCCCAGGAGGGAAAAACTTCCTAGCCAATGTGCTGTCACTTATGCCTCAATACAACTGCCCAAATGTGGAAATAGTCAAACCAGTGCTCCCATCCTACCAGTTAGCCAGCCAAGTGACCACCCAAGCACAAGCAAAGAGGAAATATCCCCAATAGACAATGGAGTGACCACAGCCCTTAAGGCCACGCTGAAAGAAGATACATGGTTTCAAAATCACGCTAACGTTTGCTCAATCCAGGATGGGCTGGCTTGGGTAGTGGATATGTTTTATGTACTAGAAACTCAAAGGTTGATGTTTAGGAAAAAGGCCATGATTCCAAAGTGGCGGGAAACTTTGGTTTTGTGAAGACTTTGCATCTAATAAAAAAGCAATTCTGGTTGCTGTCTCTCAAGAAGGACATTGACAGTTGTGTGGCAAGCTGCCCTATATGTGCTTCAGCTAAACGAAGACTGGGACTCCTTCAAATCATAGCCGAGCTGTCAGCACCCTGGAGAGAGATTTCTATGGATTTCACTGTGGAAAGCTCAGGAAACACCATTATATGGGTTGTGACTGATTTATTTTCTAAACAAGTACACTTTGTGCCGGGTCCAAAAATCCTATCAGCATGGGGGCTAGCCAAGTTATTTTTACATCATATTTACCAATTACATGGAGCTCCCCATACTTCAGACAGGGGGGTGCAATTCACTTCTAGGTTTTGGCTGGCCTTCCTTAACCGAATTGAGACTGATCAAGAACTCAGTTCCAGTCATCACCCCCAAACGAATGGGGGCTGTGAACGAACAAATACTTCAGATGCTTTATTAATTATCAACAAGATGATTAGACTGACGTTGCCTTTTGCAGAAGTAGCATACAACAATTCTGTACATAGTAGCATCGGATTTGGCCCTTTCAAGACTTTACTCCTATGCCTGAACTGCTCCTGAATGACCATCCATTGGCTTCATTAAAGGAATGGGTTTCCTAATTATAAAACACATGGCTTGTTGTGAGAAAAGTCCTTGCAGATGCCAGAGAAATTTATAAAGCTCAAGTCAACAAGAAAATCATGGAACCCAAATCATTCCAAATTGGTAATTATATCTACCTCTCCACATATTACCTACAATCTTTGCAGCCATCAAAAAAGCTGGGACCCAAGTTTATGGGGCCCTTTCCCATCAAAAGTATCTGTGACTGTTAAGTTAGAGTTACCAAAATCACTGTGTAGTTCACCCTGTGTTCCACTGTGGTCTGTTAAAAGCTGAAATTATTTCTCCCATTAGACCAAGCCTCCCACCACCTCCTGAACCACTAATGGTTAAGGGGGAGCAGCATTTTGAAATTCGTGAAATTTTAGATTCAGGTAGGCATAGGGGAAAACTCCAATATTTGATCATGTGGAAACAGGAGCAGGAGGTTGAACTAGAAGACCTCCAAGGTCACTTCTAACTCTATTATTCTGTAGTTCTATCAAGTTTTGACTTCCTGGCTTCTGAACACCTGAATTTCTTATGCTACTTCATAACATGACCCCTTAAAAATGAATCCCCTTTGGATGAATAGGATCCTCTTTGTATTAAAAGCTGCATATCTGAATTTGGTCACATACAATATGGATTTGCAGAGAGGTGTCCTGAAAAGTCTGTAGATGGATTTGAGAAGACCTGTCCAACTGATTTAGCCGGCAGCGCTAACATCCAGAAGGAATGAAATTAACTCTTCCATCCAATCTGTTACTATGTTCTCAATTGAAATGATCCAATGGAAGTGATTACTACTTCACTATTAAATTTTAAAGCCACAAAATTTTGGACAGTCATGAATTAGTTCCCTTGGCTGAAGTGCAGTCAAAAGTTCCATTCTGATCCCCCCCAGTTCACTTCTATCATAAATTCCCCCTTTGGTCAGAAAAATAAGAGTTTCTCTTCTTTTATGTTTTCTTTTCACAAACAATAATTTAAACCAGCAGTCTCACAACATTTCCAGTTATGCAGACCAGCAGGGAAGGGAGAGGGGATGGTTCCGCGGAAGTGGTGGGTGAGCGAGCGCATGCACACAGCTCCATTTGCTTCAAGCAGTGGGCATGCACGCATTTGTACTCTGCATGTACAAATGAAGCTGAGTGCGGCGCTTGCCTGCTACTCATGCAAGTGGAGCTGTGAGTGTGTGCACGCACTTGCCCACTGCTTCTGTGGCCTGGTGCTGAACCGGGCCGCATCCTGGGGGTTGGGGAGTCTGATTTAAACAATTAATATGCACAAATATTGTACTGCATTATTGCCTAGAAGACATTATCCTTTTAGATTTGCAATATAATTTAAAATATATCTGCTCAGGAAAAATGTCCCATGGACTTCAGTGAAATTTACTTTCCGATATGCTGCAATTTTAAAATATATTTAATCATTTCCTTAGTTTGGAATCCAAGAGGATTTTCTGCCCTTTTTGCTATGTGTGTGGACCTCTTCTGAAACCTTTATAGTAAAGTTGACAGTTGCTTTAAATTAGAGTCTTTGGCTGCAGTCCAAGACAAAGAGTGGGAGTTCATTTAGCTAAAAAAAAGACAGTTGCACGACTTGGAAACTGAGCCTGGGGAAGGCCATTATTCATAAGATACTTGTTTTTGGAAGGATTTGCATGAGTTTGGCACATCTTTATTTGCTAAGGCTTTTAAAAGTATGTTGCAACTCCAAAGGAAACATATGGTTTTGCTGGAAAATGTGAGTTCAGTGGCTCCAAAGCAAGGTAAGAGGCTGGCAATTTTCTTATGAAGCTCTTTGAAAAGCAGCTAATGGGAAAGCAAAATAGAATGAACCTTGAATAAAATAATAGGTTTGTGCAAAAGAAGAGCTGTTTTAGCAATCCAATGGATCTCACAAAGATCTACATGCTAAATGTCCAAAATTTAATTCCAAGCAAAACTGAGGTTTGTTAATTATTTGGTTGCATAAGTAGAAGATTTGTAAATATCTGTTTCTTTCAAATTTATAACTGTCATGTTCCAGTTCACCAAATCTGGAATGCTTGCTCGTGTATGATGCAAATATTTTGCTAATTATGCAAATGATTAAGTGAGAAGAGAAAGGTTAAATAGTCCTATTTAATTTCCCTTTTAAATTTCACATTGTTTTCCAGCTAGGATACAAAATAATGAAACTTTAGACAAAGACTAAATGAAATTTAAGGCAACTTAGCTTGTTACTTCATTAGAAAGTAGATATGCGATCCTGACTGGTGCAACCTTTATAGATTTAGAAAAAATTCATTGTTTCTCTTTTCTGGAAATAAACTGGTGCTGTGTTATTAATCGAATCTAGTATTTCCAAATTCACTTAAAAGGGTTGCAAAGCACAGATATTCTTTCTAGATTCTTCTCTGTCTAATTTGATGTTTTCTTTGGTGGCTTCTGTAGACATTTTCATTATTGAGCTAAATCTGATACTACTGTATTGTTTTAAAAATTAGTTAAATGACTGCTGAAAAGTTCAAAAACTCCTTTGTCATGCTGCCTCAGTGCCGATTTAGGGAAAGGGCTAACACAATTGGGAGAGAATTGGTAAATATGCATGAGATTGGAATTAGGAGTGATGGGAAAGGAAAGAGCTGGTAATAGGGTCTGATCGGTAACCCCAAATCCTATTTTCTGTGATTATTTTATTTAAGGCTAGAAAAACAAATCAGACATTAGAGGAAGAAAAATGCCCAGTCCAGGTGCAATTGTACTTACAATGTATACATTTCACATTTAAAGTTTAGCATTTCAACACAATAATTAAAAAATGTTGAGGCTCCAGCAGTGAACAGTTATAACTGTGGCTTTGAACAATGGCTTGGGAAACAGCCCTTGGTTTGCTCTACAAGCCTTCCATCCAATTTTCTCATGGATGGGAATCCAATGAATTGGATTCTTGTCTAAGAATTGATTGTACTATCAATTAAATTCCAACCTGCCTGCATTTTCCTTCATGGACTGCAAGTATCTGGACAAATGCTAGAAGATAAGCAAGAAACATTGAAAGCTGTTGTTCTTGGCTGCCTCCTAGTACTCACCCAGATTTTTGCATCCCAGTTTTGGAAGATCTGTGTATAAATCCCCAGTATATCCTGAAACAGAATATCACAATATTGGATTATTCTGGACAGGATTGTCAGGAATCTCATTAACAAGATGGTGTAACAGCCATGTTCTACAGGATAATAATAGTATAGATATAATATTGGTGGAGCCTACACACCGACGCAGGATATACAATCCTTACCCAAGCAGGGAATTTCTCACTTTTAAATTAATTATAAAGTTAACTTCTCCAGCATTTAGGAAAGGATACTTTATACTCAATTCTTTACTTGGATACCAGCCAGCTGAAATTATGGTTATTATGTAGACATTCTCTTGTAGGAAATATCAAAAGAAAAATGTGAAGGTGAAGGAGAAAATCAACCCATTTTCTGTTTTAATGGACAAGAAGGTGTGCATAGCAAGATGGATCTAGGACCTTCTGGATTGCAGAAAAGAGATGTTATTGGGAATCTGAACACAAAAATAGCTGTACCAAATTTTGGAAATTTTCTGGGTTTTTCCCCCTGTGGGATGCAAATGTTTCTCTCCTTTCTTTGCTGTACTATTTATTAATCTTGATCTCCATAAATAACATCCACAGCTAGTCCTTGATTAAAAAGCTAAACATATCAAAACTTGCTACTTAGATGAGCAAAAGTTCTTCCTTGCAGAATTTTTCTTGCTCAGAAATAGTTTTACTGCTTCTTGCAGGCACTGCAAGTTTGGTAACTCGCATAGAGTTTTAGTAATCCCCAGGTCTGGGAATGCAAATGCCATTCAAAATAGTTAATTCCCACACCCGAAGTATTGTATTTCATAGTCAGCCTGGAGATATATTTGGGCTCATTGTCTTGCTGAAATATCCTCCCTTTTTTCAGCTTCAATTTCTTCTTGTCTATGGGAAAAGATTCCAAAATCAAGAACAAAATGACTCTTAGCAATATGGAAATTTGGAAGTTGTTGATTCGGGCAAGGAGGTGTTACAAAGTACAGAACAAAAGGGTGTCCAAATTTCTGTATCTGCCACATTAATTATTTTCTTATTTGAAATATGTAAACAACACTTGATACTACTATGGTATGTTTCCTACATACATTTGTTAATTGATAACAAAAAGTTCATCTATTTCTTCTGCTTGGTTGGGTGGCCTGTGGTATACACCTATAGCAATGTCATTCTTTTTTCCTTTTATATTGAACCATATGCATTCTAGGAGGTTTTCATCCTTGGTTTTGTGCATTCTGGTAAAGATGTAGTGATCTTTTGTATATAATGCAATTCTACCTCCTTTTTGAATAGTTTGTATCCTTCCATCAGTACATTCCATTCATGAGTTTCATCCCACCAAGTTTCAGTAATGGCAACTATATCATAACTGCCTTTATGTATTAGTACTTCAAGTTCACCCTGTTTGTTCCCTAAACTTTGAGTGTTAGTGTATAGGCATTTGAGTCTTTTATGGGTCTTGGGTATGTTTCTTATATCTCCTACCTTGTAATTGAGTTTTCCATCCTCCCTATCACTCTCTCTTGATTATGCTTTTCTTTTTTTTCTTTTTTTCTGTTTACTCCATACCTCCTTATATGACTGGTTATCTAGTGGTTTTTGCTTGGAATTAGGTTCGAGACCTCCAGTCTTGCGTCATAGCGACACGGGCGAGAGATTACAGAGCTCCACACCCCACGGCTGGTTTTGCCCTGCCATGGGACCCTAAAATGGGTCTAAAGTCACCTCAGAGAGGCGATGAAGGAGGGCCCCCCCCACTGATTATGGAATGATGGTGGTCGATCCGTTTGATCCAGGGGAAGCCCTCCAACCCAACAGGAGAAAGGCTAGCCACACCTTGGTGACCAGCCCAAGCTACCAGCAGCCGAAGTCCAAAATCACTGACCAGAACAACTGTGAACAGCGTGCTTGGAACTGGGTGAGAATATCAATCTTCTCTCTCCTATTTTGTAACTGATTTCCTGGAAAAGATCCCCAAGAAGCAAAAAATCCTCTAAAAGTGAGAAGGGAGGGGATCATACCCCCACCCTTCCATAGATGGAAGTGGCAAATTAATGTTTATGGGGGACAGAAATATATTGAAATGAAGTTAATAATACTAATCTGGATAAATCTGAAAATTATGAAAACTGTTAAGATTTCACATCTGAAAGAGTATTAATGAAATTATAAGAAAATAATTATTTGTCTTAAAAGTTGGAAAATGAATAACTACTGACATCTAGTGGAGGATTAGAGTATAAAACTACAGCTGTATTGACTCAGAAATTAGCAAGACGCTCAGAAATAGAGAAAAACCTGTTCCTTTGAACCTCAGTGACTTTTAGCCAAATATAAAACAGCTGCACAGAGGAAAGAAAATACACTGGGCTATCTACTACAGAGTGAGAACTACTTTTGTTTTAAAAACTGCTGACTTTCTGGGATTATAAATACTTACTGAGCTGTGATTTGTAAGGTTAAGAACTGTTTGCTGAGAAAGAAAAACTTTGACTTTTGGCTAATCTTCTAGGGGGAAATTTACTGGAAAGCTCTTAAGTGGCTAAACATTCTGGATTGCAATTATGGCTGGCTGATAATCGTAAGACCCCTGAACAGAAGAATTGTTATAACACACTGCTTTCAATGGTGCTTTGACAATTGGAAACGCATTGGATTACAAAAACCATATATAAAGATAAGAACTATATAAGATTTGGTTGTTTGGATTTTAAAATTGGCTAGTTTGACAAAGCTAATTACAGAGATTATGGTACCAGTGAAAGACTATCTGGAGGGGGGAGACAAAATGGATGTTGCATACCTAACTAAAAGTGACAGGAAACCACACCTAACATTCCCTTCTGAAGGCCCCAGCCTGGAACATTTGGGATCTGCAGGAGCAATACTCCAAGACAAGGCAAATACTTTCCAGGATGAAATGTATGTAATGCTATATTGTTTCAAACCATGATGAGATTAAAAACAACTTTGTTGACATAATGAGCACATTTCCAACCTAAACTTACAATTAAAAAACTCTCAAAAAATGATGATAAAGAATGAACAAACAAATCAAATAACAGAACATAAACCAGAGGAGAGTGACCCAAATGGGGAAGCTACAAATGAAGAGAACCACAGCTTAATACAAACAAAAGAAAATCTGCAAGATTTTGCCACAACAATGAAAACAGAAAAGATACTCTATCTTTCAGGACTTCCAAACAAATTTAAGGATAAGAAAGAAGATCTAACAAAATGGATTATAGAGCTGCCAGGAGAATCATTAGAATTTGGAAGACAAAAATGTACATTCTACTTAACTTGTCTTTCCTATTACCAACAACATTCACAAAAATACAGGAAGAATCCCCTGGCAAGTGAAACATACTGACACAGAAAGCTACATGGCAAAAGCAGAAGGCTACAATAAGATTCAAGAGACTCGATTCGACTTACCAGATGGAGTACTCTATGATTAAATACTTGTTTGAATATGGTTAAAAGAATAAATAAATTTTGAATATAAAGGGGCCCTACAGTAAGAGGGATAAGATATATAAGTAGTATAGTATTTTCTATAATATATGAAATGTAAAAATATTGGGATGATGTATGTGAATGAAAAGTTTGGATACTTAAAGGTAATTAATTTTGAGAAAATTATGATTGGTCTGAATACTGAGGGGAAATTAAGCTTAAATAAGAATCTTGAAAACAGGACACATAGTGACTTAATAAGATGACTTTTACAAATACAATTGAAACATAAGCCAATCAGAAAAGATGTTATATGTGGATGTTATTATTATTTGTACAAATACAAGAAAAATGTTTATATCCAACCTTGTATGTATCGAAAGGATTAAGAATTATATTCGTTTAATGTTGACAAAGGAGAATACTACTGGAAGAAGAGAAGATCAAAGAAATATATCATTAACTAATATATTGATTATGGAATTACAGAAATTAATTATTGTTTTTAAATATATGAACCCAGACAATACGCTGTTTACTAAGCACTAAAGAATGCTATTGTAAAAATCAATAAAATATATTATTAAAAAAAGGAATTTGGTTCTAAAGATTGTGAAAATTGCCCCCCCTTCTCAATTTTAGTTTAAAGCCATTCTGAGATAATTGTTTTCCAAATATATTTTTTCTTTTAAAAAAATATTTAGCTCTGTAATCTAGGGATGCTTTAGAGGTAGTCAAATAGGGGTTGTAGATCACCTATGGTTTGAAGGTTAACCACTTCTACATTATCAATATGAAGCAGCATAGCAACAGTTTAGCAGTTATCTTCTCACTATTCATGCATTACTTTCAGATAGTAAACAAAGCCTTACAGCTTTTAAAATTAGTAGCCCTAGTCAAATGGCATTTCTGAACTGCCCATCTCCCTCTGACTTTGGATAATGTACAATAAAATGTTAAAATATAAAACAGTATATATAAAAGTTAAAAATTTAGGAGGAGGAAAGAGTGACCGAATACTATTAAAAGTAGTAAAAATCAAGAGGAGGGCTTTCAGAGGACTAACCAGCCCTACAGCTGCATGCTGTTCTGGGCTCTCCATATGAAACTGCAGAGTCATGTTTTTACTCCTTTTTGGAAGGACAGGAAAATAGGAGTCTGCCTCACCTCCTAGGAAAGAATGATCCACGGGGGAGGGGGCAACAGCAGAGAAGACTCTCTTCCTAGACCAGGGGTAGGCAACCCAAAACACTCAAAGAGCCACTTGGACCCATTTCCCACCAAAAACTATAAAGATTTCTCTTTCCCATATTTGGGCCGACAGGGTGTTCAAACAAAAGCATTCATCCTCTTCCCCTGTCTCTTGTAGCTAACAAAGCGAGAAAGAGCCTGTGGCCTAGTGGCTAACACCTCTGCTTAACATGCAGACAGCCCAGGTTCGAATCTCAGAAGGGTATGTCTGGCTGATGAAACCAAATAAGGTTAGAAAT
>NW_015386958.1:224960-268315 GCF_001527695.2 Protobothrops mucrosquamatus
CATCCTGCAGATCGTTCAGCCTGCTCAGCTCCCCTCCCCAGCACCTCCGCGCTGGAGTCCGGAGTCCATGCAGTGGGTGGGTCATCGTCTCCTGTCGAGTTGGGGGGGTGGTAGTTCCCTCCTCCTCCTGATGGAATGGGGGGTCTTGGATTCTAGCCGGAACGGTCCATTGCCTTTGATCAAACCATGGGCT
Source organism: Protobothrops mucrosquamatus (assembly GCF_001527695.2). NCBI lineage: Eukaryota > Metazoa > Chordata > Lepidosauria > Squamata > Viperidae > Protobothrops > Protobothrops mucrosquamatus. The sequence continues at coordinate 225,154 of NW_015386958.1, forward strand.
CCTATCAAGCCCTACCGGGCTTCTTAGTTGCCTAGGGCGAGGCGTGCCAGTTGTTAAAGCACAACCTCCCCTTTTTATTCCGTATGATGTCTCCTCGATCTCCTGGGGATATTCACCGGTTCTGGGGGGTGGGGGGTCTCCGGGGTGCCATTCGTGTTTCTCCAGGATGTCGGTTGTTCGTTGGGAATGACACGGAGATTGGGGGGGTTTCTTTGATATTCTGCCAACTCGTATACACGATGATTCCACGGGCTGTTTGCAATGGGGTGGGGGGCCCATGCACCAAGATAAATTGATCTTTGCCCAGCACATCTATCTTTAAGATCTTGGTGCATGGGCCCCCCACCCCATTGCAAACAGCCCGTGGAATCATCGTAACGAGAATCATCGTATAACCAACGTAAGAGGGAACCTCACACGCAAATAACCAACGTAAGAGGGAACAATAACCAACGTAAGAGGGAACCTCACACGCAAACCACACGCGTCACCTTGCCGTATATTAATAATGTATCGGAGGCCACGGCCAGGTTACTGGCCCCCTATAATGTACAAGTAGCTCATAAGCTGGACCAAACGCTACGGTCAAAAATTATGCGCCCGAAAGACCCCCTCCCCACGATGGAAAGATCATCAGTGGTTTACCGAGTCAATTGCCTGGACTGTAAGAGCCACTACGTGGGGGAGACATCTAAAAGACTCGAGACCCGCCTCCACGAACACAACTTGGCCATCAGAAGAGGTGAGCAGTATTCGCAAATATGGTCTCACATGGCCGAGCAGGATCACCGCTTCGACTTCGAGCATGCTCAAGTTCTCGCTATGGATGCCACTAAAAGTGGTAGACTATTGAAAGAAGCCTGGTTCTCGGCCCGGGATTCTATCAACCGGCATGTTGATATATGCCAGGCACACCAAACACTTAAGGCGTGGCATGACAATCGTCGCGGCAGAAGCTGGGACTGCAGAAGAGATGTGCCTGGAGCCACCACCCCCTGGGACATGGGGGCACAGGGGACGACCCAGGACTCTGCGCACCCCACACGAGAAAGCCCTACCTTTAACCAACAATCGCAAGGGCACCAACGTACCCCCGGTGGATCTAACATGAGGAGAAGACCCCGGAGCAAGATGGAGCGCTCACTGGTTGTGGAAAGAAAGAACGAGAAGCCAAAATGTGGACCGAAGATGGGAGAGAGTTGCGAATGCACAGAGGAACGGGACACAGAGGAACTAGACGGACCGCAAGGGGGAGGATTGCGGGGCATACGGCTCCCCGCGAGTAATACGGACAGGGAGGGAATGGATCGCAGCTGGATCAGGCACCTCCGGGATAAGGAAGCCGTTTGTAGGATGGGGAAAGGCCCCTATAGAATGTGCAAGGGGGGTGAAGGATCGTTAGGTAATATAGATGAGGGTGTTAGAGGAGTGGTGAAAGGTGGGGTGGAGTTTGGGTATGTAGGAGAATGCAAGGAATGGTGTGATGGAAAGTTGAGAGACACACGGACCCTTAGGAATGAAAGGGGTGGGGAGACAATAGATCTAAGAGAGGAATGGGGTGGATGGAGGAATGGAAGCTTGGAAGATGCTAAGGCCCCAGTGAGTGATAGAGAGTGGGGGAAAACGGATCAAAGCTGGCCTGGGCATTCCCATCATGAGAAGGTTAATTGTAGTAGGGGAGAAGCCCCTCGTAGTCCCGTTAGTCCGGACGAAAGACCCTGTGGGGGTAAGTATAGTCACGTAGGAAGAAGGAGACACGGAAGGATGCATGAGGGAGAATGTGGAGGGGACAGAATGGCAACACAAGAGGTAGGTGGGGGTTTGCCGCGACAGGTGGGGCGGCACGAAGGGGGTTGGAGCGCAAGTAAGGGTAGAATGAGTGTTCGTTGTAAGGATGGAGAGTGTGGAATAGGTTACGGGGGGAGGAAATAGGACACGCATGCAATACCGTGACTGGAGGGGGAGAGGAAGGGATCATTCTGGATTCGATGGGGAGACTCGGCAAAGGAAAAACTGCCCGAGAGCCCGTCGAAAGGCATAAGACAAAAAACTCCCATAGAGTGTGTAAAGGGGGCGAAGGATCCCCAGACAGTACGATTGAGGGCGCGAAAGGAGCGGCAGAAGGTGGGCTTGAGCGTGCTGGGGGGGCAGGAGAACGGAACGAGAGATATAATGAAAGATCGGGGGACGTATGTGCCTCCGTGAAGGAAAGGGGTTGGGAAGCGATAGATCGAGGAAAGGAATGGGGTGGATGGAGGAGTGTAAGATTGGAGGCAGGGAGGGATAGGGGATGGGAGGGAATGGATCAAAACCGGCCTGAGCACCCCCGTCATGAGGAGGTGGATTGTAGGAGGATGGAAGCCCCCCGCGGCCCTGACGGCTCGGACAAAAGATCCTATGGGGGTACGAATAGTGGTGTAGAAGGAGTGGAGTATGGAAGCATCCAGGGGGGAGGGGATGATGGTAATGGAATAGTAACATTAGGGATGATAGGGGAAGAGTGGTTGCAGCATGAGGGTTGGCTGGATAAAGGGAATTTGAGGGTAAATAGGGATGGAACGAATGTATGCCGTAGGAATGGAGAGGGAGTGTCGAATGAGTTGCGAGGAGAGGAAATAGGAGACGCACGCAGCGCCTTAACTGGAGGGGGAGAAGAAGAGACCAATCTGGACTCGATGAGGAGACTCGACAAAGGAGAAACTGATCGAGAGCCCACCAGAGACCCCCGGAGGCCTCGTGGGTTGAATAGAGGGGGGGGTAGTAGCACGGATGGGAATGTAGTTGGGGCTAGTAGATATGAGAAGGACCACGAGGGTAGAAGGGGGATCAATGGTGAAATGGATGAGGGGGATGTAGTTATAAAAGATTTGGAAAGAGTAGGGGGTTTGAGTGTGGGTGAAGGTTTAAAAGGAGTGATGGATGGATGCACATGGAGGATACCCGACCAGCAGGGACGACAGCCCTTAACGGGACCACGTACGGGAAAAGGGAAGGACGAGGGGGTTGAAGTGGATGAGAGATGCAAGGGAGAACCCCAGGGGACCCCGGACGAAGATATCCAAGAGCCTCATAATAGTAAACAGGGCAAGAAGGTAAAACGCTTACATGCGGGTAAAAGGAAAGCAGGTACCGCGCAGGAGCGCATATACCGGGGCCCAGTCACGCGATCACGCAGCCGGATGCAGGCACTCGAAAACAGCATATAAACCCTCCCAAAAACCGCCGCAGCAACCCTGATGATGTCGGGAGGGCCCGACGAAAGCTTGGTTGCCTATAATTTCAACAATGTTTTATTGCTTTTAAACTGTTTTTAAACTTTTTAATCGCTTTTAAATATTTTATCTCCTCTTGGTGATCGTGATTAGCTCTATTTCTAGCTATATATATATATATATATATATATATATATATATATATATATATATATATATATATATATATATATATATATATATATATAGTAAGAAATAAAATATGAGCACCAGGAGATTGCAAAACAATTAAAAGTTTAATAAAATATTAAAAACCTTTAAAAGAATTTAAAAAGGACCTAGCTTTCGTTGGATCCTACCAACATCGTCAGGGTACAACTCAACTCAACCCTGACGATGTTGGTAGGATTTTATTAAAACTTTTAATTGTTTTGCAATCTCCTGGTGCTCATATTTTATTTCTTACCATGGATATACCCAGGAGTCACTCGTCTGTTTTTAGTGTTATTTTTAACCATGTATGTATGTATGTATGTATGTATGTATGGATATATGCAATGTTATCTTAATTTTAGATGTCAAAAGGGTCTCTCTCTCTCTCTCTCTGTCCCTCCCTCCCTCTCTCTCCCTCCCTCTCCCTCTTTCTGCCCTTGGTCTGCCAGTCCTCTTCCCCCACTCAGTGTGTTTGTGTGTGTGTGTGTGTGTGTGTGTGTGTGTGAGAGAGAGAGAGAGAGAGAGAGAAGGAGGGAGGGAAGGAAGGAAGACAAGAAAGGAAGAAGGCAGGAAGAATATGGGAAGGAAGGAAGGAAGACAAGAAAGAAGGCAGGAAGAATATAGGAAGGAAGGAAGGAAGGAAGGAAGGAAGGAAGGAAGGAAGGAAGGAAGGAAGGAAGGAAGGAAGGAAGGAAGGAAGGAGCCGGGAGGTGCCCACAGTGGTAGGCAGCCTTGGCTCTTTTATGACTCATGGACTTCAACTCCCAGAATATAAGAGCCAAGGTTGCCTACCCTGCCTGGGCTAAGCAAACCCACCCGACACAGAAACCCCCGCCCGAATCACCGGGGGCTCCCTGCGCTGCCAGTCCCTGCACTGCAAAGCCTGTGGATGGCGAGCCCCGCCCGCTGGGCTGATCCGCACCGGAATTGGCCGCTCCCTCTGAGCCCTGCCCCAATTCCCGGACTTGGCTGTCGCTTCTGTTGCTGCTGTGGTTGCTTTTTCGGGCCGAGGAAAGGCGAAGCGCGGGCGAAGCGTCGGGCCAGGATGAGCAAGCTCAGGCAGCGGCTGGCCAGGGAGATGGAGGGGCAGCGCGACGCCGAGGGCAAGGTAGGGACGAGCGTCTGGATGCGGCGAGGCGTGTTCCGCGCGACGGCGGAATGGCGGGGGGGTTCAACTTAAACTCCCAGAATTCCTGAGCCAGTAGGCAACCTTGGCTCTTTTATGACTCATGGACTTCATTGGATCAGGAATTCTGAGAGTTGAAGTCCACGAGTCATAAAAGAGCCAAGGTTGCCTCCAGAGCAAGAGCGCCGGCCAGGTGACGCCGGGGCCGCTTTGCAAAGAGAAAGCATGGGGGAAAACGGAGGCTTGCCTCAGAGCCGGTAGGTGCCCCTTTGGAGGAGGAGGAGGAGGAGGAGACAGCGCTGTTACTACCCCTGGCGCTCTCTCCCGGGGCTAGGCATCTTTGCGCGGCGGAGTGGCCAGGCACTCGCTCCCTTCTCCTGGCCTATGCAAGTCCCCAGAGAAAAGAGCCTACTCACCTTTCTAACAGTCCGTGCAGTCTGAAGAGAAAGAAGAGGTTTGTGAGCAGTCCCACAAACCAAAGAAGTTCAACCAATCAATTCAAACTTCACAATTTTTTTTGTGAAAAGTTTGAATTGATTGGTTGAACTTTTTAGTCCCATTTTTTTTTGAAATGCATATGGACTGGGAGCCGCAGGAGATGTCTGAAAGAGCCGCATGCGGCTCCAGAGCCGCAGGTTGCTGACCTGTGGTATAGGTTCTCCTGCTTGAGCAGGGGGCTGGACTAGAAGACCTCCAAGGTCCCTTCCAGCTCCTATCCTATCCTATCCTATCCTATTCTAAAACTGACTATTTGGGTTATCGCATTTCCCATGAAGGAATAGAGATGGATACTGAAAAGGTGCAGGCGGTGTTAGAGTGGGCACCCCCCTGCACTAGGAAGCAATTGCAGAATTTTCTGAGTTTTGCCAATTCATCCCTTCCTTTGCCAAGATTGCGTTGCCCATTACCAACCTTTTAAAAACTAAAGGTGATAGTAAGCCTAAACCCAGCCAGCTCCTTAAATGGTCAATGAAATGCCAAAGGGCATTTGAAAAGCTCAAGCAGTTGTTTGCAGCTGAACCCGTGCTCAAACACCCCAACCCTGAGGCACTGTTTGAAATCCAAGCAGATGCTAGTAATGTGGCTGTAGGTGCTGTGTTGTTGCAGAATGCCCAGGGTGTACTGAAACCCTGCAACTACACCTCCAAGAAACTGACACTAAAAGGAGGTGGGCAGTCTGGGAGAAGGAAGGATTTGCGGTGCAATGGGCATTACTAACTTGGAGACATTTCCCTGAGGGGGCTAAACAACCATTTGAGGTGTGGACTGATCATAAAAGCCTTGAAAACCCCAAGAAAATTGTCACCTAAGCAAGTTCGCTGGGCATAGTATTTCAATCATTTTAATTTTGTACTGCAATATATCCCAGGGGGAGAAATTTCATGGCTGATGCTTTGTCTAGATTACTTCAATATAACAGTGATAGACCTGAAGTTGTCTGGCCAGACATCCCTTTTAAGCAGCTAGCTGCTCCAGAGACTACCAGGGCTCAGGGCAAATCAGAGCCTGAACTTCCAAATGAACTGTGTAAGGAATTGAAGGGGGCACTGAAAAATAATGAATAGTTTCTGTCCCACACAAATGACTGCATCTTTCGTGATGGTCTACCATAGGTTGGGGCTAAACTGTATGTACCTTCCAGTTTGAGGGGAACTGTCCTGCAGAAGGCCCTTGATTCAAAATCTGCCAGCCACTTCGGATTTGTAAAAACATTGCACTTGATCAAGCGGCAATTTTGGTGGCCATCATTGAAGAAAGACTTTGAGAGCTATGTGGCTAGTTGTCCTATCTGTGCAGCTACAAAATGGCCTCCAGGGAAACCCACTGGATTCTTGCAGAGTGTGGCTAGACCGTGGGCTCCATGGAAGGGGATATCAATGGACTTTATAGTGGAGTTACCCAAGAGTGGGGGAAATACTGTTATTTGGGTTGTTACTGATCTTTTCTCAAAACAAATACATTTTGTCCCTTGTCCTAGAATACTCTCTGCTAGTGCTCACTAAACTTTTTATCCAACATGTGTATAGATTACATGATGTTCCTGACTACACATTTCTGGGGATAGGGGTTTTGGCAGGAATTCCTTAACTTGTTGGGCTCCGCCCAAGGGCCACTCCCATCATCCGCAAATTAGCAGGGTGTGTGAAAGAGCTAACTTGGTTCTGGAACAGTACCTTAGGTGCTACATTAATTATCAACAAGGTAATTGGGCCAACCAACTGCCTTTTGAAGAGGTAGCTTATAATAATTCAGTTCACAGTATTGAAGAATTTAGCCCTTTCAAGGTAGCTTCTGGCCAGGATTTTGTCCCAATGCCAGAACTGCCCCAGGAGAAGCTCCTTGGTGGAGTAGATTGAGCAATATCAAAATACTTGGCCAGTGACCCTCAAAGCATTAGAAGATGCACATCAAGCCCACAAGAAACAAGCTGATAAAAAGCGGACTAAATCAAAAGAATTTAAAGTGGGTGAGAGTGTATTTGTCCACTAAGTACTTATAAACTACCCAAAAATCAAAGAAATTGGGGCCAAAATATGTGGGCCCATTCACCATGGTAAAAACAGTCAACCCAGTTACAGTGCACTTGGATCTGCCAAAAAATCTTAAAACAAATCCACCCTGTGTTTCCTTGCAGTTTGCTTAAGTCTGAAATTGTGTGTCCTCTTTGCCCTACTCAGTCAATCCGCACAATACCTATTCTCATAGAAGGGGAACAACATTTTGAAATCAAAGAAATATTAGATGCCAGGAAACAATAAGAGAAAATACAATACTTAGTGGCTTGGAAGCATTTCCCTCTTTTGCAGTCTAAATGAGTGGATGCTTGAAATGTTCGAGCCCCTAGGCTCTGAGTGTTTCATAGAAAATACCCGGACAACCCAAGCAGGAATTATGTTCCCTAATCTTTAACTGATGTTAGTTATACTGTTTCCCATTCTATTTTGGAATTTTGCATTGTTTTTCTTTTGTAGGGCTAAACCCGTCGAAGGAGGGCCAAATGTCAGCCAGATCTCTAGTGGTTTTTTTGAGACTTGCTTGCTATCAGCTGCCATGGAAATAGGGGGAGCCTTAGGTATTTGGGGTTGCTTGCTATCAGCTGCCATGGAAATAGGGGGGGGGGCTTAGGTATTCCCAGATACACACTCACACACCAGCACTGGTGTGTGAGTGTGTCTCTGGGAATTGGAAGGAAGGTTTTTACTCTTGAGCTATGGCACTGCTGAATGAGTTAGTTTACACTTCTCCAAGGCCAACCGTTCTGAGACTCGGGAGGCAAGAAACACTTGCAGAGGAGCTGTTTCCCATAACATCTTGCTGGACATTGATTGGACTCTTTGTGCCGGACCCTTGGGTAAAGGGATTTGGGATGATTTGCTATGTGTAACTTGCACGCAGTTTTGCTTCAGATCTTGCCTGCTTTCGCTGCTATCAGTTCTTTCTTAGTAAAAGTACCTCTTCTCTAAATCAAAGGACTCGGGGGATTTCTTTCTTAGGATTTGAACAGAGGCAGTCCTGACACAATTCCTGGATGCCAACCTATGTCCCAGCCCAGCTGACAGATGCACTTACTGCAGGGTGACAAAGTACTGCTCATTCTGAAGAAGGATCAGTATCCCAGAGGCTTTTTCTGCTTTCTCGACCCTGGAAGACAGAATGACAAGGAGGAGACCATTAAGATTTTTTTTAAGCAAAATTTAACTTCTCTTAAGAATGTGTGTGAAATGCAGCTTGTTCCTGCAAACATTCCAAACACTTTCCCAGCCACATTAATAATACAAAGGACATACCTGTTTTTTCCATACATTATTTTTCCTGATACGTATCACTTGCTTGCTTTATTTATCCCATATATGATTTTCTGCAAGGCATGGTCAAAAAAGTTAAGATGGTGACTGTGACACTACAATTAAAGATCCTTCTCAGTTTTTGATCTGTTGTATATATGACCTCACACACAACAACTGCACTGCTGTTGAGCAAAGACTGAGGACACACCAGATCCCACTTATACTAGTCATCATCAAGCCATTCTCTTGCTGGTTATAACTGATAATATTTGATTTTGAACTTCATTCGAAATCAAAATTAAAACATCCAGTCATACTAAAATCCAGAAAAAAACCATAAAACCATAAAAAGATAAACATAAAATACATCAAATAATCTTGAGTATCTTATTCCACATCATGTATCCTCTCAAATTATTCGAATTTTCAAGTTTCCAAAAGGCCAAAGCTATTGATTTCTTCCAACAGGTGAATCTAGAACACGGGTGTCAAACTCGCCATGTCACGTGACGTGTCATAACGTATTGCGACTCTTTTTGCATTGCCGGCAATGGGGTGGGTGCGGCTTCGGTATGATGAAACCGGCCTGCGGGCCGGCAGTTTGACACCCCTGATCTAGTATATTGGTGTTACCACCAAAACCAAGGGCTTCTGCAGCATAGACTTCAATCTGTGAATACAATCATGTTACATGCTTCTGGGCAAGCACCATGTAAATTAGGCTTTTATATATTTTTAATTTTATGTTCTTATGTTTCTACTTATACCCATGCATAAAATCTTACTAATGATGCTTCTGACCCAAAGAAAGAAAGCATAAACTGAGCAGGAATCACGGTTTATTAGCAGCTTGTGGGCTGGATAGGCTAATTGTCAATAGAGGAAGCAATCTTGGACCTGCCCAGCCACGTAGGACTTTATCAGTAAGCTTCATTGCATCTAGAAGTTCATGGGAAGCCTAATGAGTTCCATATGCCAACAAGCAAGAGTTAATAGCCAAGTGCTGCATTCTGAACTAATGGAGGCTTCTGGATGGTCTCCAAAGATATCTCCATGGAGAGCATATTGCTATAGTCTAGGTTCATAGTGAAGATGGCTAAAGGCACTACAATATTGTAAGAGGCACTTGCCTTCACTTGGGTCATAACTATCACACAACCAAAATTAGGCAAAGGTATGGGTCGCCATCTGTCCACGAAGGAATAAAGGTGGATCTTAGATTCCAACTATTTACATGTTCTCATGAGCAGCAGCAGAAGTTCCTGCACTACAAAGAATCTGAAGAGTAAACAATGTATCTCCTTGTGCCATTAGAACTGTATCTTTAATCAAACTATCCAAGGGAAATTGTGAATTAAAAAAACCCAGAACTTTAGCTAAAGTAAAGTGTATTCTTGAAGAAGTACCATTTCCAATACATATCAGAATAAGACAGCTCAACTGTAAGTCTACATATGGAATCCTATTTTATGCACTGCTGTGTCAACAAACAGTAAGATGAAAAAGGAAGAAGCACACCTGTATTTGATGCCCTCTCCTCTTTGCTTCTAAAAAACATCTACTTCAAATAATTAATCTTATAAAACAGAGTCTGACGCCTCAAACCCCATCAAAACTGTCCTCTTATGTGAGCAGGGTAAACCTTCAATCTTACAATATATTAATTTTCATTTCAAATTATTTTAATTATTTAATTGCAATAGGATATTTTTTCCTTGGCCCTGTCTGCTTTTAGGGGTAGGAAGATAGTGCTAAACCAACAACTAGAATAAATCATTGTTTGTAATTCGCACAATGTGTGGTCAGACCATGATTTATTCTTAATTCAGAAGATGGTTTCTTAGTTTTATTTATTTATAAAATTTATTGGCCACCCATCTTACCATAGGATGACTTACAGTTACATATACAGTTAAAACATACAAACTTAAAATCAGACATTAAAACCAAGGACACATGGGGAGGGCAGGGGCGGAGTGGGTGGAGGTGGGATCTATTACTCAATTAACCACCTCAACTGTGCTGTTCCCCCACTGGGGCCCCAAGCCAACTGCAAGAGCCACGTTTTTAGGCCCTTACAAAAAGATAGGAGGGTTGGGGCAACCTCACATGGGGGGGAGATGTTCCAGAAGGCAGGAGCAACAGCAGAGAAAGTCCTCCTCCTGGACCCTGTCAACCAGAATAATCAGGCTGACGGGACCTGCAGCATGCCTCCTCTGCTGGCACAAGTGGTACAGGCCAATCCCAGTGGGGTGAGACATTTAAACTTAAGTCGCTGGTAGGAACTCAGTCATTGTGATTTGTAATTCATAATGCAATGCCTCTGATTTAATTTATAGGAGGTGTTTCAGGATATTCAGGGCTGAGACTGCAGTATATGTCTCCTTAAAGCAGCTGTGTCTGTTTTCAGGAGTAGAAGTTCTCCACAATAGCTATGCAACCCTGGAAAGGACAGCTACTTTAATAAGTTGCACTAACATGTCACATACACATTCCATTGTCTGCATGGTGATGGGATAAGAGAGAAAACACCAATTCTAGGGTGGAACACCTAAAATCCACCTTGGCCCTCCCTGGCTGCCAGTGGGTGAAGAGATACAGATGATGGCATGGGGACATGTCTTCTGTCAACAGTTAATTGACAACTATTGCTACATGTGGTCAGCTTTCCCAGAGCCATATTTCTGTCTGGCTCTGCTATTCAATAAACTACAACCTTCTTTCTAAAGCAGGGCTTTTCAACTGGTGGTACGCGTACCACTGGTGGTACTTTGGCACCTGGCAGGTGGTACGTGACCGTCCTAGAGAAGTGGTATCAGGGGGGAGAGGAATGAGCTTAAGCGGCAGCAGTGCCACACAAGCCCGAGGGAGAGACATCTGGAGCTGCAGGGTTGTCGGGGCTCGGCAGAAGCCCCAGGATCAGCGGCAGGCTCCAGCTGATCGGCGCTCTTGGAAGTTGGAGGTGCGCTGAAGAGAAAAGGAGAAGGGGGAGAGAGGAGAGGATATAAAAGGTTTTGGTGGGAAAAGGCCAGCGAGGGGCTGCTGCACCCCCCCCGGCGCTCGAAGAGGAAGCGAGCGCCCGGCATCCCTGCTGACCATCCCTGCTGATCGCTGAGAAAGGAAAAAGGCAAGAGAAGCACTTCCCTTTCCCCCAGGATGCCAGTGCTCACACGCTCACCATCTTCTCCGTGCACCCCAGGGGGTGGGACAGAGACGTTGTGGAGGGGCCCTCACTGGCTCCAGAGCTGCCCCGTGGATTTAAGGCTGAACACATTCTGGCTTTGATGGCCCCCGCCAGTAGATCAGCGCCACGCCCACTCGCTGACTGGGCCTTGCAGCCACATTTCCCTTTCACTGGGACCGCCCCTGCCTCCATGGGATAGTGACAGCCAGCAGCGCTGGCAACCTCCCCCCTTCCCATCATCCCTTCCTGAGCACGGAGGAAGGAAGGAAGGAAGGAAGGAAGGAAGGAAGGAAGGAAGGAAGGAAGGAAGGAAGGAGCTGGGAAAGGGACTCTGGGCAGGTTTCCCATTTTGACCCCTACCTCGGTCGTTGCCTCTGTCTGAAGGGGCTCTGTGTGGCTCTCAGCTCGACTCTCCCAGACCCGCGCACGTGTTTGTTTGTGTGTGTATATTTGTGAACGTGGGGGGTCTCACTCCTTGCAGCCTCATGCTGTGGCATTGGGGAGGAAAAGAACGGGAGAGATGAGAGAAGCTGCGATGGGAGCTTCTTGGGGTGGGAGCTGAGGGGGGCAGGGCGCGAAGTGATCGGCGGCATGTTGAGAAAAAGAAACAAGTACTCCAAAAAAACAGCTTTCATTAGTTTCAGCCTGCTATCACAAAAGGTCTCTGTTGAGGCCTGGGTTGCAAGGGGTGAGACCCCTCCTGCCTGCACGCATGTACGCACACACACACACACACATCCACAGGTCTGGGAGAAGTGAGCTGTGGATCTGGGAGAGGTGAGCTAAGAGCCACGCAGAGGCAATGACAGGGGGGAGGGGTCAAAAGATGAAGCCTCTGCCCACCACTGCCTGCCTGTTGCCACCTCTGCCTGAAGCCTCTGGCAGTTTAAAAAAAAGGGAGGGAGGGAGGAAGAGGGAGGAAGGAAGGTTATAATGAGAGGGAGGGTCTGAGGGAAGTCCTACCATAGCAGTTGCCCTGCTGCCCTTTTGCCATCCCCTTGTCCCGTCCTCCTGACTCTTCTGGTGGCCTCCCATCCTATCGCTGAGGATGCTTTGGTTACAAAATCGGGTCTCCTCACATGGAGAGGGAGTAGGCCTCCCTCTGACCCACACCCTTTGCCCTCCTGCACACATCATGAGCAACCTGGCCAAGGAGAGCGAGCCAGGCAGCAGCAGCTCAAGGAGGTAAGCGCAGCCCGGCACCCCCTTGGGGAAGGGTGGGCTGAGCTGGGCATTTGCCCTCCACTGCCCAGAGCTCTGGGCAGCCTGCATTGCCGGGGGTCCTCCGCCTGGCCTAAGAGCAAAGGAATCGCCAATGAAGAAATTAAAACCGGTACTTTTTTCCTTTTTTTTTTACGGTTTGTAACATTTTATTACATTATGGAATAAAATACAAAAATACAAAAGCAAATAGTAGGACACAGTGGAGTGGAAAAAGGTGAGGGGGAGAAGGGGAAAAGAAAAGGCATTGACTTCCTACTTCCTCTGTTGCAGTAGAATGAAACATTAACATCAAACCTCAACTTTTTACTTTTCCATAATAGTACTGTATAAACTAGCCATTTCTATAACAACAAATGAATCTAACCAGTAAAACCCAAAATCCCGCCCCTTTTTTTCAGTCATCAAGTTTTTGACACCTTGCTAAGCACTGGTGGTACACGAATATTGTCACATCCTAAAAGTGGTACAATCTGTGAAAAAGTTAAAAAGCCCTGTACTAAAGCAGTCTCCATTTTGTTTATTCCCAACTTGGGCTGGACCCTGATGAAAATTGTTCTTTCAACAGGGTTTTACAGGTCAGGGCGCTATACACACTCTTTGCTCACTTTGCTGTTTGCTCAGTTTGCTGTTCATTTTACAAGGCGAACCCAGAACCGTGGACATTTTGGCTGAAGGCAGCGCGATGTTCGTTATTCAGCTTTGGAAAACGCGTCATCTTAGCCAGACCAGATATTAACTCGGATTGATCCGAATTTGTTTTGGGTCGACCCGGCCTGCCCATGAACGGATCCATCCAGACCGCTTCCCAAACTGGTGGCGGCAAAAGGAGGGCGCGCAGGCGGTAGCACTGCAGCCGGCGGGGATGCCCTTCGGGCCCGCAAACCGGTTCGCGCCTGGCAGACGTCTCACGCTAAACACCCACCTTCTGCTGCTGCGCCAGAGCGCGAAGGCCGGCTGGCCTAGAAGACGCACCGGATTAACAGGAAGAGTCAGCAACCGCCCTTCCTTCTGTTCGGCGCCCTCGCTGCTGCGGCAGTCTCCGGGAAACCGCTTGGGAGGCAGAGGCGTCCAGCCTGGGCGGGGTCGGACGGATTCCGCCTTGCTGCGGCTGCGCGGAAGGCGAGAGGCAGCGCAAAGGGCTCGGCCGGAGGGGGAGAGGTAGCGCCGAATTGTCGCGGTGGGAGGGCCCCGGAGGCCGCGTCCCTTGGGGCCTGTGTGGTCTCGACATTCCCAAGTCGAAAGAGGTCTTCATGCTGTCCGCCCGCTGGTGTGGAGCGCCCAGTTCGGCCGAGCCTTCGCCAAACCCCTAGAGACGCCTCCCGTCTGGAAAGAGCCCGAGCGTATTGCAAAGAGCGGAGAAGGGGGAGCACTGGGAAGCTCTCCTGCAAGCTCGTTTCGGGCAGAGTGGCAACCCCTCAAATAGAACACTGCTATCATGTCACCCCTAGTCCTTTTCATTAGACGTACCCAATTCCTGCAACCATTCTTCCTATATTTTAGTCTCCAGCCCCCTAATCATCTTTGTTGCTCTTCTCTGTACTCTTTCCAAACTCTCAACATTCTTTTTATATTTTGGTGACAAAAATTGGGTGCAATATTCCACCTAATTACGAAGGCGTTCTAAAGCAATAGTAACACTTATCATTATCTTGATTCTATCTCTGTTAATGCAGCCTAGGATTGTATTAGCTTTTTTGGTGGACATCTTCTAATTCTTCTTCTTGAAGGTGACTTTTGCTTAAGCTAGGGGTAGGCAACCTTGGCTCTTTTATGACTTGTGGACTTCAACTCCCAGAATTCCTGAAAAAGAAACTCTAAATCCAGCCCTGGCTGCAGATTTGAATGTGGATCTTGTTTGGCTGTTCACATCCGCCAAATGGAATAATGACCACAGTTCAAATAGCAGGAGCCCTGATCTTTGCCATTTAATTTCACTTTAACAGTTCTAAAATCCATTGAGGGAGGCTAATGGATTGCAATCTCAGGGATGAAAAATCTGGCCAATGAGGAAAGGCTGAGAAATAAAGCAGTTAAAATACAACATTTTCATAGTTAACTTTTTAGGTAGGTTGCCATATGCAGATAGATTCTCTGTGTGAGAAGAGTTTTCCTGCAATACTGCACTTAACACTGTACCACCTGGGCTCCTATTAACATGGCATTGGCTGGATTCAAGATTATACTAAGTCATACAATGGTCAATTTGTATGAGAAGTAAATTCCAGAATTTTATTCTTGGTGGGCTGCACATGGTGCACAGAGACTCATGGCTATGTGAGACCACACAGCACAATTTACTATAGATTGTAAGTTGCATTCCACATTTGCCATTTTAAATGGACACCTACACTATAGAGGCCTTTTTGACAATATCTTTGTTTTATAATGCAACAACCCAGTTGCTAAAAGAGACTGGGTGGAGTAGCAGCATAATCCTGGTTCTTCAGTCATTGGATTGGTTATCAATAGATTTCCAACTGCAATGCAACTACTGATTTTAATAAGTAATGCCTTGCTATGGCCAACACCTATGGCAGAGTTTATTAACATTGGCCACTAAGATGTGTAGACTTCGACTCCTAGCATTCCCATCCATTTCCCTAGTATGTCTTAAAATAGCAAGGTTGAGAAACGCAGCCTTATGGGCTATGCTTTCAGAAATGTTTCCTCCGAAACAGCCCTGGCTTATCCTGTGTGATCAAACTGACAGGGTTGCCGAGGGTCATCACCCTACATGAGTGATTAATAGAAGGCCTGGAGACACTCCTTAATGGTGGCCTCAGTCATAGTCACAGACCACCCTTAAGCCTTCTATAATAAAAAGACTAACTTCTGTTGGGCTTTGGGTAAGCATTAACTTAGAGTAGAATAGAGCTGAAAGGGACCTTCTTATCCTCACTCTTAGGAACTTTCTCCTTAATTCCAGGTTGCTTCTGTCTTTGATCAGTTTCCAACCGTTGTTTCTTGTCCTGCCCTCTGATGCTTTGGAGAATAATTTGACCCCCTCTTCTCTGTGGCAGCCTCTCAAATACTGGAATACTGCTATCATGTCACCCCTATTTCTTCTTTTCTTTAGACAAGACAAGCCCAAGTCCTGCAGCCATTCTTCATATATTTTAGTCTCCAGGTCTTGGATCATCTTAGTTGCTCTTCTCTGAACTTTTTCCAAGGTTTCAACATCTTTTTTGCAGTATGGTGACCAAAATTGGATGCATTATTCAAGGTGTAGTCTCACTAGAGTTTTATAAAGTGATACTAATACTTAGTGTGATCTTGATTCTATGCCTTTGTTTATGCAACCCAGGATTGTACCGGTATTAGCTTTTTTGGCTGCTGTTGCACATTGCTGGCTCATAGTCAAGTGATCGTCCACTAGGACTCCAACGTCCCTCTCACAGTTACTGTTTTTCAGCCAGGTCTCACCTAATCTGTATTTATATCTTTGATTTTTCTTGCCTAAATGTAAAACTTGGCTTTTCTCCACATTAAAACTCATTTTGTTGGATAGGGCCCATTGTTCAAGTTTGTCAAGATCTTTTTGAATCCTGAACTTGTCTTCTGGGGTGTTGGCTATTCCTGCCAATTTAGTGTCATCTGCAAATTTGATGAGTTCCCCTTCTGTTCCCTCATCTAAGTCATTAATGAAGATATTGAAGAGTACTGGGCCTGACTTCCGGTGGTGACTGCCGTGCCGATGGCAGCTTCTTTTTAAGCTGTCCGTCCCGGGGATGCGTTAAAGCCTGAAGGAACGGTGTTCAACAGCTGTTCTGCGGCTTGGAGCCTCTCTCCCCGAGTGAAGGGGAGGAGGTGAGCTTTCCTGGATAGAGGTCGAGTTCCCTAGTTCTCTAAAAAAAGTTTTTGGGAGAACGAAGGTGAGAACTCCCTCGGAGTCTGGGTTTTCTCTGCACCTCGGGTTGCCTTTGTTCTTAGGAACAAAGCTAGACGCTGCTTCCACATCTGCTAATTAAAGAGACCATGAGTAAAATTAAAAAGCAGACAGAGCTGAACAGGAGGATTGGAATTTGGATAATTTGAGATTTTAACTCAGAAAATAAACAAGTATCTTCTTCATCTATGATTTAAATTAAAAGAAGAAGAAAAATATGGCCGCGGAAAGCCGTTTCTTTGTTTGAAATGATACTTAAGAGACTTTCACTTTTACTTAGTGTTTAAGTGAAGACAATGAAATAATGTAACAGATTTCGCTAGCTTATGTAAAGTGCAAGTTTTCTTTTTTTATATATATATATATTCTGCAACTGTTGCTTTTACAAGATTATACAAGATTTATAAGAAGCGTTTTTTTTTAAAAAATGGCTTCAAAACGCCTTGGAATTTCTGCGCTTCCGAAAGGTCCAATCTCTTCTCCGGTTGTTCAAAGTTCACAGCAACCTAAGCCCAAGACGCCTCCACCCTCTCCCCCACCACCCGCACTTACACTTAAGGATTTACAGGACGCTTTGATGAATACAGCGAAACAGATTAGAATAGAGACAGCTGAGCTTTTTGAAGAAAAAAACAACGAGATGAGACAGGATATATTGTTAGCTTTTCAAGGTTTAGCAGCTCATGTAGAACGTTTAGATGGACGGGTGGACGAGGTGGTGGAAAATGTCAAAAGATTAGAGGACAGACTTGGAAAAGTAGAGGATAATGTGGATATAACTCAGAACGAAATTATTATGTCACAATATAGAGACATGGAATATGCTTTGAGAATAGGGACTGAAGGAGAATGCGCAAGAAAATTTGAAAGAAGAGATTGCAGCAGATTTGGCTATTGTTTTGGCCTGTGAACCTGAAGAAATTTTGAGAGAGATAGAAATTTTTTTTAGGGTAAATTCATGGGTCGCATGACAGAGAAATCTACCAAGAGATGTTGTAATTTATTTTTCCAGAAGATCAATTCGTAATGAAATTATTCAAGCCTTCTATAAGCAGAGATTCCAAATTGTAGCACAAGATGTTATAATTTTAAAGGAAATACCTCCTAAAATACTTAGGAAAAGAAAGGACTTTGCTTTTCTGGCTGAAGAGTTGAAAAAACTGTATTACAAAGGGCTTATCCATGTCTGGATGCCTCTGTACTGGTTCTGCCGAAAAGTGTCTCTTTAATCTCTCAAATGCCACTTGGCATTCCATTGTCCATTTTAGTGGCTGGCTAGGCTTCACTGAGGATTCTCCCTTTGTTTTTAGTAAGTTCGTGAGGGGCAGGGCTATCTGGGCAAATGAGAGAATGAATTGGCGGTAAAAGTTTGTGAAGCCCAGGAAACTTTGCAGCTGCTTCCTTGTGCGAGATGATGCCCATTCTAATACTGCTCTGACCTTCTCTGGGTCCATTTCCATGCCTTGTGAGGATATGCAATAACCCAGGTAGTCTATTCTTTCTTGGTGGAATTCGCATTTTGATAATTTGGCATATACGTGGGCAGCTCGCAGTTTCTTTAAAACTGCTCTGACTAGGTTGATATGTTCCTCTTTGGATTCGGTGAAGATAAGGATGTCATCTAAATAAACCAGGACCCCCTTAAATAGGTGCTCCCTTAGTACCTCATTGATTAATTGCATAAATACTGCGGGACCCCCTTGTAATCCAAATGGCAAAACTTTGAATTGGTAGCACCCCATTGGGCAATTAAATGTGGTTTTCCATTTATCCCCTTCCTTAATTCTAACGCGGTAATACGCTTCCCTTAGATCTAGTTTAGTGAAAATTCTTCCTTTCGAGAGGTGGGATAACATGTCCTTCATGAGGGGTAGGGGGTATAGGTTGCTTTCACTGATTGCATTCAATAGGCGGTAGTCCATGCACAAGCGTAAAGAGCCGTCCTTCTCTCTAAAGAGGACTGGGGCGGCCACTTTAGGCTTGGCAGGTTCGGTGAACCCCCTTTCTAGGTTTTTCTTTATGAATCTTTCCATTTCCTCCTTCTCCTTTGGGCTCATGGAGTATAATCTGGGCTTTGGGAGTTTTGCTCCGGGCTTGAATTCTATGGCACAGTCCGTGGGTCGGTGGGGGGGAAGCTCATCCGCCCTCTCCTCGCTGAAAACTTCAGCAAGATCTCTGTATTCCTCTGATATTTCTGGTAGCCCCTTTTCTTCTCCCATTGATGCTTTTTCCGTTCTTAATTTTGGTAGGTCCCCTTGGGGTTTTAAGTCTGTAGGGTCCCCCTTCGGGAAATTGATTTCTGCCATCCTCCAATTTACCCAGTGATTCCATTTCTTTAACCATTCCAGCCCTAGGATCACTGGGCATTCCATGCCTGGGGTCACTACAAATGTTATGTCTTCCTTATGGTTTCCCAGGGATAGGTGGACTGGTAAAGTGGCTAGGGTAGCTGGCACCCCCTCTGCTATGGACCCATCTATCTGGCCAAATGAGATTGGTTGTTCTAGCCTCCTCACCAGAATGCCCAAATTCCCCACTAGCATCGGGCTAATGAGGCAGCAGGTGCAGCCAGAGTCTATTAAGGCTTTCACTTTGACAGCTTCGGGCATGAAGGGAGTTAATATAGTCACTGTCTTGAGGATGGGTGTGATGGGTCCACTTACCAGGGGTTCGCCTCCGAGCTGTCATCTGAGGCGTCCAGCGGCCCTGCGGTTTAGGTTGGAGTTCCTTCCCCATGTTGGGCAGAGGTTGGGGATTCCACAGCCTCTATCGCTCTCATGGTGGGTTCTTTTGGCTTGGCTGGGGACTTCCCAGATTTCCTGGCCGGTGATCTATCTGGGTTGTGCTGGGGGACTTTTGAGCAACATTCTACGGCCTGATGCCCCTCTCTCCTGCATTTGAAACAGCCCATTGGCTTCTTGGCCCTAGCCGGTGGCTTCATTGGTTCGCGTGTCGGTTCAGGCGGCGAGCGGCCCCATGGTTTTCCTCGGCAGTGCCTCTTCAGTAGGTCGATCTCTGCTTCCTCTGCCAGGATGTACCATTCGTCGAGTTGGTGTGGGTCCCACTGGAGCAGGCAAGCGTCATACAGGTCGTAATTTAGGCCGTCTTTGAAATGGCTAAGGAGGATGTCTTCCGGCCAGTTCAGCTTGCTGGCAATGGTCTGGAATTCTTGTGTATATTCGGCTACCGGGTGTCTCCTTGCCTCACTGCTTTGATTCTTTCACAGGCTTTGCAATCAGCCAGGGGGTCCTCAAATCACCTCCTCGAAGAGGACATGAAACTGTTGAAATCATTGAGCTCTGGGGCATCGGAATTGTGCAAATTCACCACCCAATCTACACCTGGTCCATCCAGAGCGGATTGCACGATACGGATACGGGCTTTGTTGCTAGGGATGTGCTGCCCGTATTCCTCCATGCAGCTGAGGACTTGGGTTAGGAAAAACCCCAAGCGTGTCGGCTCCCCCTTGAATTTTGTGTCCAGCAGCGAGAATCTTTGAATGGATCGGTGCCTTCGCTGTCAGTGGTATTGTCTTCCATCCTGATCGCCTTTCTTTCCAACACCCATTGACCACCTAGGTTTGTGGTTATGCGTCTCCACCACCTCTTCTCCTGAGGAGTATGACATTTCAGATCCCTACAGCTGGCAGGTTTTCAGTCGGGGGAAAGGCTCCCTCTCCGTGGGGGTTTCTCCCTTCCTTTCCTCGTCGTCTGACATTGTATTTTTTGCAAAGTCCCCTGGCAAGGTTCTTCATTCCAGGTTGACTATTACTGCAGATCCTGTCTAATCTAAGGAACCACATCAATCCACATCTTAAGAAAGCAGAACTCTTGGAAACGGTTTCTTCCAACAGGAACTTTTATTAAGAGAAATTGATAGCAGGTATGATAGACAGGATTTGAGGGATTTCCTTACAAATTGATTTTTTTAAAGTGTCCCTAAGCAGCCCTCACCCCGCACTTCTTCCGGGCGATTCAGACCGGCAGATTTCTAGGTGTTAAATCCAGGAAAGATAACATCAATCTGGCTCCATTGTACATGATCATTCAACAGCTCTTCACACCTTACTTTGATGACGGATAAATAAACCAGATTCCGGAGGATGCATCTTTTCACACACACCCTTCCTAGCTGGCTGGTAAGGAGAAGTTCAGAGGGGCATAGGATAAAAGGCTAATGGTTACATTGTGATGGTTAGCAGACCCGAGGCGAATAAACAAAAGGTTACTTTGTAGTGAAAAGAGGAAGTGAAAATAATAAAACTCTCATGCATACTCCCCCTCCCTTTTAGGAGTATGGCAGGATTCAGGAGAGGGTAAGAATTGGTTTTTGATCAGAGGGGATAGATAGAAAGGAAATATAACTGGATCCTGACAACATCTTTAACATACCCTGCAATCATATTAATTGCAATTGGGGCCACCATGATAAGACAATGCCCTTATCTTCTAGCTCTTGTTTAGATTTTAATTTCCTCTCTGTATTCAGAATATCCTTATATGTTAAAATTTTCTCAAATTTAACTAAGTTTGGGTGAGCAAATGCTTCCATCGTTGATAGCCATCCTGGGATTTTCATATAAATTTTTAGTTTTATATTTTCCCAGACAGATAATGCACTTCTTATATAGTGGTTTTGAAAGTATCTATGGGTTTTATTCTTTTCATACCATAAAAATGCGTGCCACCCAAGTTGTAAGTCATGTCCTTCTAAATATAACAATCTTTTGTTTCTGAGGGTTATCCATTCTTTTAACCATGTTAGAGCGCATGCTTGGTAGTATAGAACCCAATCTGGTAGTCCAAATCCTCCATTTTCTTTGGCTTCTTGTAGCATTTTTAGTTTAATTCTGGCTTTCCTTCCTTGCCAAATAAATTTCAAGATCATTCTATTCAAATCATCAAAAAACATTTTTTTCTATTTTTACAGGTATTGTTTGGAATAAAAAAAGAAGTTTTGGTAAAATATTCATTTTTACAGTAGCTATTCTTCTTAGCACTGATAATTGTAGATTTTTCCATTTTTCCAAATTTGTTTTTATTTGACTTAGTAATTTTATGTAATTATCTTCTTTTATCATTGCACATCTTGCTGTTAAGTATATTCCCAAGTATTTAACTTTCTTTACTATTTGTAAGTCTATTTTTTCTGACAATTGTGTTTTTTGCTTATCTGTAAGGTTTTTAACTATAACTTTGGTTTTTTTCTCTGTTTATTTTCAATCCTGCTGTTTCTCCAAATTCTTCTATCTTTTTCAATAATTTGGACGGTTCTTCTAAAATAAATACCAAGTCACCTACAAATGCTTGTAGCTTATAGCTTTCATCTTTTATCTCTATTCCTTTAATTTCAGGATCTTGTCTGATATTCCTATTAAGAACTTCCAACATTAGTATGAATAGCAATGGGGATAATGGACATCCTTGTCTTGTGCCTTTCTTTATATTAAAGTTCACCATATAGTCTCCATTGACAATTACTGTTGCTGTTTGTTTATCATATATTGTCTTAATAGTTTTTATAAACTTTTCTCCAGTCCATACAGTTTAGTTGTTATATCATAAATTTCCAACTTACATTATCAAAAGCTTTTTGAGCGTCTAAGAAAATTAAAGCCATTTGTTTTCCAGGATGCATTTCATAGTATTCCAATGTATCTAATATAATTCTCAAGTTATTTATTTATTTGTCTTTTTGGTAAGAATCCATTTTGATCTGGATGGATAAATTCAATCAATGTCAGGGCCCACTTCAAAACCTCATCCCAAGAAAGCAGGACTCTTGGAACCATTTCATTCCAAAAGGAACTTTTATTAGGAGAAGCTGATAGCAGGCATAGAAGGCAAGATCTGAGGGTTTCCTGCTCAGATCAATAGGTTAAGAGAGTCCCAAGCAAACCCCACCCAAATAGTTCATCCGGTCAGTTTAAATGAGCCAATCCCCAGGTATTAAGTCCGCTGTGGGAATGGAGCTGATAACGGGGTCCGTTCCCATGATTGTGAAGATATTGTTGGGTCTTCGCACCTTCCCTTCTGAAACGAGTGATAAGCCAGATGTCCGGAGGCACATTCCTTTCTCACCCCAGGTTGACAACAAGGGAGAGACAGTTCAAAGAGTGTGTAGAAACAGCAGAAAGGATACATTGTAGCAAAGCAGAAACATACCATAGAGCCTTCCCCCCTCCCCCTCAGGGGAATGGCAGAGCCCACAGAAAGAAATGGAAATAATTGAAAGAGATCCCTCCCTCCCCAGGAAAGGAATGGGTTCTGGCAGTCAAGAATCTTTTCAATCTCTCTGCTATTATTGAAGCAAAGATTTTATAATCCACATTTAATAATGATATTGGTCTGTAATTTTTTATCTATGTCAAATCTGAATCTTTTTTTTTTGTATTAAAGTAATATTTGCTTCTGTCTATGTGTTTGGTAATTTGACCTCTAATAATACCTCATTATATACTTCTTTCATTGGCAGGCTTATTATATCTTGTGAACATTTATAAACTCTGCAGGTAACCCATCCGGTCCTGGGATTTTATCATTTTTCTGGTTTTTTTTATAACTTCTGTCACTTCCATTTTTAATTTAGTATATTTTTCAGGTTCTCTTGAAATTTTTGGTAAGTTAACATTTTCCAGATATTGTATTATTTTTTCCTGAGAAATTTCTTCTGTATCATATAATTTTTCATAAAATTCTTTAACTATTTTTTTATTGCATCAGTTTGAAATTGTAAACTTGCCCTTTTCATCTTGCAGTTTATTTATCAATTTCTTCTCTCTTTTTTCAATTTATAGGCCAACCATCTTCCTGGCTTATTTGCATTTTCAAAAAGGTTTTGCCCTTTTTATTTGTTGAGCCAGTTCTTCTGACTCTATTAGGTTTAGGTTGTGTTTTATTGTCTCCATTTGTCTTTTCACAATTTTCTTTTGTGGATATATTTATAATCCAGTTTCTTAAATTCTTCCCTTAATGTTGTAAATTGTTTTTTTTCTTTGTTCTTTTTAGCCATATATGTTATAACTAAGCCTCTAAAATATGCTTTGGCTGTAGTTCTTATAGTTCTTGTCTAGTATGCCACTGAGAACAAAAGTTTTGTAGTCCAGCTTAATCTGTCAGTACCAGGTCTGGAGGGGCAGTTGCAAAGTTTACTACAGCCCTTCTGACCAGAATCCGGAATCCAAAAGTTGTAGATCAAACAATGTTTGTAATCCAGAATGGCCAGCAGGTCTTAAACCAATCCGTAAGACCCACCAAACAAGGAATAATAAAAAACCGTGTTGTCCTCTATCTCTAGATGTTTCTTAAAATCCCATATCAACCGATGTTTGTAACCCACAGTGAAAAATATATTTCCATACGCTCAATGATAGAATATCACATATCTAATATCTAATTGAATAGTATTCCTTGTTCCAGCATTGTACTCTAGGCTTGACCTCAGTTTCCCAGAATGTCTCTTGCCAGTTTTGGCTAAATGGGAGCTACGACCAGTTTTTTACTCTGGTTAGAGTAAATATCTACAGCTGTAGCGTCTGTCATCACTACCAAATAAACCATGCCATAAAATCAACCATGCTGCTCCCCCCCTTTATGGTTTAGTGAATCAGGAAGGTGCTTGCCTAAAGTGCTTCTAAATATTAGCTGGTTGTTCTGAACTTTAAAAATGCTTCATACCCTTTAATAGTCCTTGCATTGTTCTTTCAAGATCGTCTTCCTTATCTTTATATTGCCTAATGCTCTAGAACAGTAATTCTCAACCTCAGCAACTTTATGATGTGTGGGACTTCAACCCCCAGAATTCCATGCTGGCTGAACAATTCTGGGAGTTGAAGTCCACTCATCTTAAAGTTGCTAAGGTTGAGAAATACTGAAGCAATTACCACCTCTTTTGAGTGGACTACCATTGTAGTCTTTTAATGCCAATTCAAAACCTTTATATGCCCAGTTACCTCACAGCTGGTATGCCTAGTAGTGAAAATGTTGCTAGACTAAGACTGGGAATACTCAAGGTCAAGTCCACTCTCATCCATGAAAACATTCCATGATTTGGACCAATCTCTCTCAGTCCAGCCAGCCTCAAAAGATTATTGGGGTAACAACTGAAGCACTCGTAAAGGGAAGCAGGAATTGAAACCGTTGCTAGCGGCAACGGGACTCAGGCTATCAGAGTGCAGGCTGGCGCTCCAGCCACCAAGGAGGCGTCACTGGCAGGGGCTCGGCCGAAAACCAGGTTGATCCAACCTGGGAAACTGGTACTGCAGGAAAGAATTACAGCCTTAGTGGACCTCTTCCAAGCCGAGGCTGCCCCTCAGCGCAGAAGCACTCCTGTAACCGCTGGAGAGGAACTTTTATTGCTGCCATCCCAGGGTTCTTCATCTGCGGATGGAAAGAAAGGAAAGGGCTTGATAGGATGGGATGACTCCGGAGAATGGAGATTTCAGTCAGCAGTCTAAAGCCCCTCGCTCGAATAGCTGAAGGAGTAGTTCGGCCGGCTGGAGGTAAAAGATACAATTCCTGTGGCCCAGGAGGTGGGTGCTGTGGGGAGAAATGCAAAAAACTATCCCTCTCTCCCCTAAGCCAGAGTTCCAGCCCAACTGCCAGAGCCCATGCTGCTTCACCCATCCCCCCACCAGCTGTGATACTGAGCCCTGTGCCCCAGCCAAGCCCATTGTCACGGCTTCAGGATGCCAGTCCCGGAGCCCAGCCAAGAGAAATCTGAAGTTTGTTGGATGCCAACAAGTCGCCCAGGAACAGCAGCAGATGGGGATCCTGAAAAGCTGACCTTCTTCCTAAATCAGCTGTGGGCTCATTTGGATTGCTACACTTATGCCTACCTGGATAGGGCTATGATGGTGAATGCTGTGGTGGCAAATTTGGAGGGGGGAGACTGTTGACTGGGTGACCAACCTCCATGATGAGGGGGCTCCTGAATTGAACATTAATCTATTCATGGAGCAACTGAGGCATCAGTTTGAAGATGAGTCCCAAGTCCTGATGGCCGAGAAAGAAATCCACCGCCTGAGGTAAAGAGGTCACCCTGCAAAGGAGTATGTCCATGAATTCAGGAAAGTTGCTAACCGGTTGGGGCAGTGGCCTGAATGATCACTAGTCAATTACTTCAAACAAGGGCTAGATCGCGACTTACTTCAAGCCTGCATCATTGATACTTTGTATCAATAAACATGTTCTTTGAGGAATTACAAGACTCAGAGTTCTGCTTTATTTGTCTCTGTCGGAATCTTGATATAGTTTTTTGTTTTAGTTAACATGGGTAGAAGATAGTATAAAATCTTTTAGTTAGGTAATAGTTTACTATTACTATTTACTAAGATTAATTCTTCCAGGAACTGGGTGCGGGTATTGAAATAATATTTAAATCACTTTTCTCTAACCAAGGTACCTTCATGCTGTTTGAGAATTGGGGACTTTGACATGTAAGGCCCCCTGTTTGGAAAGGCTTGATGGAAATCATGTTAGATTTTGATTTATACATCTTGATTTAAAGTGATCCATACTTGGTACACTGGATTTCCATCCAATCAGTAGGATGTAAGCACTGTCTAATTTTGTGTGACTTACAATCCAATGATTATATAAATAAAGTAATAAAGATCATTGAATTAGATTTCTGATGGAAAACTTGGTTTTTCTGAATTAAATTTTTATGTAAATATGACTGGTAGCAAGGACAATTCACAGAAAAAGGTGCAAGATTTCAAATTGTGTTATTGCAGCTACCATCTTAGCTTTGTTGACAATACACACCCATGGACAACCCAGTTAGTGGCAAATAAAAAATGAACAAAAAGAGGAATAAAATTGCCACAGACCTCTATCCCTGAAGTACTTGGAATATAATAGTATATGTCCTTTAATGTAATAAGAGTTGTACAAAAGAAGCTTCAAAAACTTAATATGTCATTTGTTGGAGCTGAAATGAGTGTTTTCCTTGAATATGTACACATTGAATTTTGAATTCTTAAGTAGTAATTGTTCCTTGAAATTATAAAGTATTCCAATGGAAAGATGCATTTACTAATTAATATAGAGCAAATATAGTCCAGCTGGTAAAACATAACATACAAACTCAGACAAATGGCTTTCCTAGTAAATACTTATTTACTGGCCTCGAAGTACTGTATTTCTTTCATTAGAAATTTGTAAAAGTGAACTGGATGTCCTAGATCAGGGGTAGGCAACCTTGGCTCTTTTATGACTCGTGGACTTCAACTCCCAACTCCCACGCTGGCTCAGGAATTCTGGGAGTTGAAGTCCATGAGTCATAAAAGAGCCAAGGCTGCCTACCCCTGTTCTAGATTAAACTGCCCTTTAATGATTCCATAGATTGTTCCCTCAAGCAACAATAAACCTATGGTTCATTTTCAAGATGTGTGAGCATCATTGTTATAGATAGCATTTATCAAATATTAATTGGTACAATTTGTTTAATGTACTTAAGAAGAGGAAACAGCATCCAGGGCTGTCTGTAGGAAGTCCAGTTGGGGGTCATAACTGTCAGGCATGCAAGACCAGGACCACACATGAAGTTCTGAGACCCTCCTGCACAATGGCTTTCTAGCAGAAAGTAGAAAAAATGATAACTCTGGAAAACATCAGGAGAGGGAACATACCTGCCATCTCTCCTTATTTTTTGTAATCCATTTCACAAAATTGGCCTGTAAGATACAACAGTGACTCTGCCTTACTTTTCCCCATATCAGTCTTTGCCAGAAATCTAGGTTAAGACCTCACATCTCTGCCCAGGACTAAGGAAACCTGAAACTTGCACAAATAATTGCAGAGAGAAGTGTTTCTCAATTTCAGCAACTTTAATGCATTGATTCAACTCCTAGCATGGCTGGGAAATTCTGGAAGCTGATATCTTAAAGTTGCCAAGGTTCAGAAATGAGAACAATTAACCAGTGGGACAGCTTGCCTCCAGAAGTTGTGGATGCTCCATCATCTGAGGTTTTTAAGAAATGATTGGACAGCCATTTGTCTGAAATAGCATAGAGTCTCCTGCTTGAGCAGGGGGTTGAATTAGAAAACTGCCAAGGTCCCTTTCAATTCCGTTATTCTGTTAAATACTGGTATAGACAATGCAGAGCTACACAAGCAAGTTCCTTGTATTTGTTTAATAGTAACATTAAATATTGATGAGAGCCAGTTTCGTCTAGTAGTTAAACCGCCAGGCTAGAAACGAGGAGACTGTGAGTTCTAATCATACCTTAGCCATGAAAACCAGGTGGGTGCCCTTGGCCCAGGGACTCTCTCTTAGCCCAACTCATGTGTTGTTGTGAAGCAAATAGGAAGAGGAAGGTATGTTGCCAATGTTCGCTGCCTTGAGTTATTTGTAAAAATAATAAAGGTGGGATATAAATAAATGATTTTGCCTACTTATTCAATTATATCAAAGTGAACATGTTAAAAATGTTTCAAAGCATTGAGAATATGTGGGAGTTCATTTGCACTCAGCAATGCAATCTCTTGTTGCAAAGAATTCACGAAGTTTTCTAAAATTCAGAAACTACTAAAAAGAAGAAAGGATAATAGAACTTGCTTTTTTAGTTTGACTACCAATGAACATGCAAACCAAGCTATGACTAGTGGACATACGAAAGCTTCTCAAAAAGAAGCCAGCATGGAGCAGGTTCTCTGTAGAAAGTATTCTAATTCAAATTGCTGTTCTCCAGCATGGAACCATTTTGTTTTCTTTGTAACTTAGGTCACAAAAATGCCTCACAAGATGAGAAGCCAAAGGCCCAAGAGAGTGAATATTTCATTACACAGATAATTCCTTCAGTATCTCTCCTATCTGGATCTCCTGAATAGAAGATAATAAATTGGTTATATGCATTCAACCATCACATGATAAAAATTCTAGTTCCTATTAAAGTTATCATTATATACAATAAATGCAAATGGATAAATATGATATTGTTAGTCCAACAATTAATAAAAAGTTGACTTACGTGGTTTGCAAAATAATATATGAGGAATCTAGGACTTGCCTGAGCAAACAGAGTTTTAATTTATGCTGCTAGGAATCTTCTATGGTCTTCAAAGGAATTTGGTCTACATAGTGGGTGCCATAATGGGAATGCCCATGAATATTGACAGCTGCAGACAGCAAGGCATCCTCTGCAGAATGAAATGACCAGGTGGACCTAAATGGAAACAAATTCTTGAGGGATCTTCTTCCTATCCTGTAAACAAGAACAATAGCCTCAAAATGGCTGAGCCAAGAACAATCTAACTAGGATGCTCTGTATCTGCTTCTGGATTATTTTCAAGGGAATCTCTCATAAAAGCAAGTTATAATTGTCCATAGGCAGGCACATCAGGGCTGCATCTGACCCCAAGCTGCTTATTTGAACTTCCAATGCAAGAATAATTGTATGGTCTATATGGCAATAAAATTGTTTTTCCATGATGATGGTGGTGATGATCCAGTCAAAGTATATTGAAAGAAAACATCACATTTTTCAATTATTTTAGTAAGATTCCAATATTTAAAATAGAGCAAAGCTAAATGGTATTTTTTTACTTAGAGTGGAACCTGGATTAAAATACTAATTATATTGCAACATAATTACTTACACAATGAATATAAGTACAGGGTAATAAAAAATGATTAGAAACAAATAAGAATATTGAATTGTAATTAACCAAGAAAGACACATAATCAAGTGAGATGATGATGATGATTGATTATAATGATTTGGACTGTTCAGAATGATGTTCATGAAGGTAACATTTCATTTTCAGAGAAAAATTACATAGATTTTAATATAGCTCTTGAGAAAGAAAAGTCTACTACTTAATTTTTAAAAATAGTTATGGGGGAAGAGAATTGTGTTTCATTGCAAGGGAAATATCTAAGAATTTATTCCAAAAAAGTCTTCAACGTAAAATGGTGCTAAATGGATCAAATCCCCAAAGAAGTACATCGATTCTAATTCACTCTTTGAGCAGCAGAATGGGGAATTAATGAGAACCACACAGGGTAGTGGGGGAGTTCAGTTTCAATTCAATTTCAATTCAATTTAATTCAATTTGAGGGGTTGCCACAAAGAAAAGGGGGTCAACCTATTTTCCAACGCACCAGAAGGCAAGACAAGAAACAATGGATGGAAACTAATCAAGGAGAGTAACCTGGAATTAAGGAGAAACTTCCTAACAGAACAATTAACCAGTGGAACAGCTTGTCTTCAGAAGTTCTGGGTATTCCATCACTGGAGACTTTTAAGAAGAGACTGGACAGCCACTTGTCTGAAAGGATGTCCTGCTTGAGCAGGGGTTGGACTAGATGACTTCCAAGGTCTCTTCTTCCAACTCCGTTATTCTGTTTTCTGTTTTTATAGATATATAATTCTTTCCCACAAAGAATGTAGTTATCATGGAGGGGAGAAGAAATATGGAAGTTTCCAGAGGTAGTCACCAATTCTAGAATTGCTAATACAGAATTGGATTAATCAATTGTTTGACTTAAAAGTCTACAGAAATTGGTCTATTCATTTTTCTCTATTATGATTGGAGTGAAATCATTCAAAAAGGTAATTGTAATAGCATGTCTTATTACCCCAGACTTACCTCTTTTTTAAAAAATAAAACCTTTACTACTGATATCTATGTTTTCATAATAATCATTATTCAACAACTGAAGTAACTCCTGTCATTTACAAGAACCATGTCATTACTCAATATCTATTGTCTAAAATATTATGTTTAAATGTGTTTACATAGTATTAAACCTGGGGTTTTTTTCTTGGAATTTAAAAAGAAGCAGACAATCAAGAAAGTTTCTGTTATTTGAAAATAAGTCTTTTACTCTGTGACCTTTGACAACAAAAACAAAATTCCAGACAAAAGCATTGGCTTATAAAAAGAGATGGGCAGATTCTGTCCACTGCCTTTTGTTCATTTAGATGTATGTAGCCATCTCCATCACAGGTCATCTTCATCTGACAGAGCATCAAGGTAATCTGTATCTACATATAAGAGAAATCCTGAAAACAGACTGTCTGCCCATGTGGGATCAGAAAAGAGGCCATTTTGGTCAGTGTAGAAGATCTCAAGCCACACCTCATCCTCAGGTTGAAGGTAAATCACAGTTGACCCAGATGCCACATCGTGGTTTCCTGTGTTAGCATCAAATGTTTTTATCCGGAACTTTCCATTATGAACTAGGCCAATGGCAAGATGTTTATTTGCCAGTGTAATGTCATAGGAGAAATAATAAATCCCTGGGATGGCACAAATGAATTTTCCTGTTGAAGGATTATAATGTCCCCCTTCATTAAAAAGGACTTTGTTAAATATGATTGGCAATCTTTCCTCTGGGTAACTTGTAGTAATACCAACAGAGAAAGCTGATCTCAGTATGATTTGCCCACATTTACAGATCCCCGGTGGACCTGTTTTTCCTCTTTCACCTTTCTCCCCATTTGGTCCTGCTGGACCAAGAGGTCCTATGTCACCTTTACTTCCTACTAATCCTGTAGGCCCTCTTTTGCCAGGCTGCCCTTGGTCTCCTTTGTCTCCAGTGTGTCCTGCAGGACCCATCTTTCCTCTTAAACCTAAGAGAAAGGAAATCATTTTAATCATACCATTATGTTATAAAGTATTATTAAAGACAAGATAATAATTCTCTTTGGCAGGGAATGATGCATTTGGTTCCACTAGGACCAGTGCAACCTAGTTACACCTTCTCTCTCTTACTGAAGGCATTGTGTGGAAGTCTTGACTGATGAAAGCTATAATAGACAGAGGAGGCCAAAACCTACAGTACCCATCTTGTGAGGACCCACAGCATATGGAAGATGGTGACTATGAGATAAGTAAAGAGAAAAGAGTATGTACTGATGAAGAGCATTCAAGAAGGAAAAAGAAGTAGCTTGTGTGATTGCAATGGTAGGATGTAATTTGTGGAGTACATGTAGTCCTCATTGAGCTACCACTTATTCAGCAACCATTCAAAGTTATGATGGTGTTAAATGATGGGGAATTAAAATGGATCCTTGTAGTTCAGGGGTGTCAAACTCGCCACGTCATGTGTCGCGACGTATCACAACTTTTTTCCCCTTGCCAGAGCTGGGGTGGGCGCGGCTTCCACTTGATGTATCTGGCCTGCAGGCCGGCAGTTTGACACCCCTGTTATAGTTGTCACCATTGCAGAATCTTCACAGGCGCTTGATTGCAATTTGGGCACTTGGTGACCTGCTTGCAACTGTAACATTGCAGTATTCCACAGTCATGTGATAATCATTTGCCATCTTTACTGCCAATTTCTGACATGCAAAGTCAATGGGGAGGCCAGCAGAATTTTACAAATTGTGGTCTCATGATCATGGGACACTATAATCCCATGGACTGATGGATGGATCCAAATTGTTGAAACATAACTACAAAAAGAGGAGGAGGAGGAGTTGCACTATATGTAAGAGAATACTACATATCTACAGAAATGCACATGATCAAAGATAAAAGCCCTCCATCTATATGGGTCAATATAAAATGGGGAAAAAAGGGACATTGCCATAGGTGCATAATACAGGTCACCCAACCTATGAGAAGAAATAGATGGACTCTTTGCCAACCAGTTAACAAATGTATGTAGGAAGCATACCACAGTAGTAATGTGCGACTTCAACTACCCAGATATCATCTGGGAGACAAACTCTGCAGTGAGTGGGAGAGCAAACAGATTCCTAACCAACCTAGCCAAAACTTTGTCACCCAAAAGGTAGAGGAGGGAACTAGAAGTAAAGCTATACTGGATCTAATTCTTACTAATAGAGAAGAAGTGATAGAGGGAGTTGAAATTGCCAGAACCCTGGGGGAAAGTGACCACGTCATACTGGAATTCAATATAATGCAAACACAAACAATTGAAAATAATTCAACTAATGTCTTAAACTACAAAAGAGCTGACTTTAACAAGCTCAGTGTCAGAATCCAATTATATTTCATCTCTAGTTATCAACTATGGAAAACCCCATTTCTGCCTTCTCTGGATTCTGTCATATGATGAAAGGAAGGGGGTGAACAAAGGGGCTTTATGGCCCTCACATCCTTCAGTATACTTCAAAGGGACTGGATGTGGATATCACCAAAAGGACTAACAATAACAATGGGGCCATTACCTTTCATGTAATCCTTTCTGAAGTCTTTCCTCCCGGCAGTGAGGAAAAGGGGGTGGGAATGTAATGCCTGGGACTGTCGCTGGAAGAAGGGGGTGATGGGGTGGGGCTACTGGGGGATCCCTTAAAACCTTGAATGGGAGGGCTTGGACCCCAAGTCCTGTCTAGAATGCCTGCAACCAGTTTTCTCCTAATAAAGATGCCTGTTGGAAGAAATATTCCAAGAGTTCTGTCTTCTTAAGATGCAAAGTGGGGTGGGTCCTTACATTAGACAGGACTTGCAAAATTAGTCCACCTGGAAGGAAGACCCTTGCCGGGGGACTTTGCAAAAATTACCATGTCAGACGGTGGAGCACGGAAGGGAGAAAACTCCCCGGAAAGGGAGCCGCTGCCCCGGCTGAAACCCTGCCAGATGTCGGGATCTGAGAGGTCAGAGTCCTCAGGAGAAGAGGTGGTGGAGACACGGGACCACAAACCTCGGTGGTCAATGGACATTGGAAAGAAAGGCGAGTGGGAAAAGAAATCAAGAAAGGTGACCCTGACACGGGGGGTGAAACAACCAGAATGGAAGCAGGAGATGGAGAAATCCCTGCACGCAAGTGAAGAGGAAGGGAGCTGGGCACCGTACTTGGGCTGGATCCTAGAGAAAGCGATCGACCTAATGAAGAGAACTCTAAGCTCCCTAGGAGAGGAGAATCCTTAGCCCTATGCCCGCCCCAGCTCCTGGAGCCGCAAAGGGAAAGACACCGAAGGGGAAGTGGAACCTGCAGCCCTGGGGACATCTGCTGATCCAGTAGTCCCCACCCCCCGCCGAACCACAGATGGCAATCTGAATGGAAGAGGCTACCACCGAGAACGAAGGCACCGATCCATTCAAAGACGTCCGCCGCTGGAGGTGAAATTCAAAGGGGAGCCAACACGCTTGATGTCAACCCTGCAAATACTGTATATTCTTGCTTTGACAATATGCAGAGCTGTCTGGCATTTTTATAGTTAAACCAGGCAGAAGGGGAAAAGAAACCGGATGTAAATCACATCTTCCAAGTTGATTGGAAGATGTGAACCATGACCCCAGAAAAGGGTGGGAGGGAAATGTTTAGAATTACATGCATAGGGGTTTTTCCTAACCCAAGTCCTCAGCTACATGGAGGAATACGGGCAGGACATCCCCAGCGACAAAGCCCGTATCCGGATCGTGCAATCTGCCCTGGACGGGCCGGCCGCAGATTGGGTGATGAACTTGCACGACTCCAATGCCCCAGAGCTCAACGACTTCAATTGTTTTATGTCCTCTCTGAGAAGACGATTTGAGGACCCCCTGGCTGATCGCAAAGCCCGCGAAAGGATAAAAATGATGACGCAAACGCCCGGTAGCCGACTATACGCAAGAATTCTGAGCCATTGCCAGCAAACTGAACTGGCCAGAAGACATCCTCCTTAGCCATTTCAAAGACGGACTAAATTATGACCTATATGATGCTTGCCTGCCCCGAGGGGACCCACACCAACTTGAGGAATGGTACGTCTTGGCAGAGGAAGCAGAGATCAACATATTGAAGAGGCACCGCCGAGGAAAACAATGGAGCCGCTCACCGCCTGAGTTGACACTCGAACCAGTGAAACCATTGGCCACGGCCAAGAAGCAAATGGGGTGTTTCAAGTGCGGGAAAGAAGGGCATCGAGCTGTAGAATGCCGCTCAAGAGCAACCCAACACAACCCAGACAGATCACCGGCCAGTAACTCCGGAAAGTCTCCACCTAAGCCAAAAGAACCTGCAATGAGAATGATGGAAGCTGTGGAATCCCCCCCATCTGCTCAGCAGGGGGAAAGAATCCCAGCCTACACCGCAGGGCCGGTGGACGCCTCAGACGACAGCTCGGAAGGCAAACCCCTGGTAAGTGGACGCATCGCACCCATCCTCAAGACAGTGACTATATTAATTCCCCCCATGGCCGAAGCCGTGAGGGTGACAGCATTAATAGACTCTGGCTGCACCCACTGCCTCATTAGCCCGACGCTAGTGGGGAATCTGGGCATTCCGTCGAGGAGACTGGAACAACCAATCTCATTTGGCCAGTTAGATGGGTCCATAGCAGGGGGGGGTGCCAGCTACCCTAGCCACTTTACCAATACACCTCTCCCTGGGCAAACATGAGGAGGACATAACGTTTGTGGTGACCCCAGGCATGGAATGCCCAATGATCCTAGGGATGGAATGGTTACAAAAATGGAACCCCTGGGTGGATTGTAGGACAGCAGAAATCAAATTCCCAAAGGGGGACCCTATGGACTTAAAATCCCAAGGGGGGCTACCAGAATCAAGAACAGAAAAGCATCCATTGGAGAGGAAAAGGGACTACCAGAAATACCAGAGGAATACAGAGACCTTGCTGAAGTTTTCAGTGAGGAGAGGGCGGACGAGCTCCCCCCCCGACCCACAGACTGTGCCATTGAATTCAAGCCTGGGGCAAAACTCCCGAAGCCCAGATTATGCTCCATGAGCCCAAAGGAGAAGGAGGAAATGGAAAGATTCATAAAGAAAAACCTAAAAAGGGGGTTCATTGAGCCAGCCAAGCCTAAAGTGGCTGCCCCGGTCCTCTTTAGAGAGAAGAAGGACGGCTCTTTACGCTTATGCATGGATTATAGGGCCCTGAATACAATCAGTGAAAGCAACCTATACCCTCTGCCTCTCATGAAAGACATGTTGTCACACCTCTCGAAAGGGAAAAAAATTTCTAAACTAGACCTAAGGGAAGCTTACTATCACGTGAGAATTAAGAAAGGGGATGAATGGAAGACCGCATTTAACTGCCCCATGGGGTGCTAGCAATTCAAAGTCTTGCCATTTGGATTACAAGGCCCTGCAGTATTTATGCAATTAATCAATGACGTTCTAAGGGAGCACCTATTTAAGGGGGTCCTTGTTTACTTAGACAACATTCTTATCTTCAACAAATCAAAAGAGAAACATGTCAACCTAGTCAGAGTGGTTTTAAAGAAACTGCGAGCCACCCACCTATATGCCAAACTCTTGAAATGCGAATTCCACCAGGAAAAGATAGACTACCTAGGTTATCGCATATCCCCACAAGGCATTGAAATGGACCCAGAGAAGGTCAGGGCAGTATTAGATTGGGCACCACCCTGCACAAGAAAGCAACTACAAAGTTTCCTGGGCTTTGCAAACTTTTACCGTCAATTCATCCCCTCATTTGCTCAGATAGCCCTGTCCTTCACTAACTTACTAAAAACAAAGGGAGCATCCTCAGTAAAACCTAACCACCCACTAACATGGACAATGGAGTGCCAAGCAGCGTTTGAGAGATTAAAGAGACTTTTTTCTGCCGAACCAGTACTGAGGCACACAGACATGGATAGGCCCTTCGTAATACAGGCGGATGCAAGTGATGTGGCAGTGGGGGCTGTACTATTACAAGAAAACGATGAAGGGGTATTGCACCCCTGTGCGTATACATCCAAGATACTCACAGAAACAGAACAGCGCTGGCCCGTATGGGAGAAAGAGGCATACGGGATACGTTGGTCATTACTCACGTGGCGCCAGTTCCTGGAAGGCAACAAAATTCCCTTCCAGGTGTGGACTGATCACAAGAATTTGGAAGCCCTGAAAACACCCAGGAAGCTCAACCCCAAACAAGCCCGCTAGTCCCAGCATTTCCACCAGTTCCAATTTAAACTCAAACATTTGCCGGGGAGAAAGAACTTCCTGGCAGATGCACTATCTCGCATGCCCCAATATAACAGCACGCGAACCACAGACTCTAAACCGATGATGGCAGAATCCCAACTGGCAGCACCAGTAACCACCAGAGCCCAAGCTAAATTAAAACCACAACTGAGCAGCCAAACTGGAATTGAATTCCGGAAAAGTTTGGAAACATATGAATGGTTCCAGAAAAACAAAAATGTGTGCACAATGAGAGACGGGTTGCCTTGGATAGGGGAAAAGTTATATATACCAACAACCCAAAGAGTCACATTCATGCAGCTTTGCCATGACACAAAATCAGCAGGGCATTTTGGATTTGTAAAAACATTACACTTAATTAAACGGCAATTTTGGTGGCCATCCATGAAAAAGGACATAGAAAGTTACGTGGCCAGCTGCCCAAAGTGTGCAACTGCAAAGAGGTTGCAGGGGAAATCGCCAGGACTATTACAAACAGTGGCAAATCCCTCAGCCCCCTGGAGGGAAATAGCCATGGATTTTATAGTGGAATTGCCAGAAAGCAATGGGAATACTGTTGTCTGGACGGTCACGGACTTGTTTTCCAAACAGGTGCACTTTATCCCTTGCCAAAAGATTCCCACCACAAAAGCTTTAGCTTAACTTTTCATCCAGCATATTTACAGATTGCATGGGGCACCCCAATGCATCATCTCTGATAGGGGAGTGCAATTTACGTCTGCATTTTGGAAGGAATTTTTATCCCTCTTAGGGACCACTCAGGGACTAACATCTAGCCATCATCCACAAGGAAATGGGGGGGGGGGGCTGAAAAAATGAACTCAGTACTTGAGCAATATTTAAGATGTTTTTTGAATTTCCAGCAGTCCGATTGGACGGACCTACTCCCTTTCGCAGAAGTTGCCTACAATAATGCAGTCCACTCCAGCACAGGTTACACTCCTTTTCAAATAGCCAACGGCCAAAGTTTCAACCCCATGCCAGAATTAACCCCAAACGAACCAACGATCCCATCACTGAAAGAATGGATGGAAAAACTACAAAACACCTGGCCAATAGTTAGAAAAGCACTAGATGAAGCCAGGCAGGCATACAAAGCACAAGCCGATAAAAAAAGTGTTGAGCCTACACCATTCATTATAGGAGAAATGGTGTACTTATCTACAAAATACCTAAAGTCCCTACAGCCCTGTAAAAAACTTGGACCAAAATATATAGGGCCTTTTCCAATTAAAAGAATCATAAACCCAGTAACAGTAGAATTAGAATTACCCAAAAATCTCAGGCAAATACACCCAATTTTTCATTGCAGCTTGCTGAAAAGAGAGTGTCAGTCATCTTTACGACCAAAAATCCCCCCCCACCACCTCCAATCATGGTGGAGGGCGAACAACACTTCAAAATAAAGGAAATCCTTGACTCTAGGAGATATCATGGAGCAACTCAGTACCTAGTTGCCTGGAAACACCTCCCTGCCTCACAAAACGAGTGGGTCCATAAACATCATGTCAGAGCCCAGAAACTATTAAAGAAGTTTCACACAGAGTATCCTAACAAACCTGACTAACTTTTATACCTGTTTTATACCCTTGGAGGAAGACAAATGGAGGTATGTCACACATAAAAGGAAACACAATACTCAAAGAAAGAAATAGCATACAACTAACAAACGTCTTCTGCCCAGTTCAACCCAATCAGAAGCAGCCCCATTAAAACTGAACAATCGATTTCTCCCCTTAGATCAGGGGAGTCAAACTGCCGGCCCACGGGCCAGATGCATCATGACAAAACCACACCCATCCCATTGTTGCCAATGGAAAAAAAGTCACGATACGTCGCGACACATCATGTGATGTTGCAAGTTTGATACCCCTGCCTTAGATGGAAACACACAGACCCACAACCTCCCCCTCAAAGAAAACATGCAGACACCTAGCAAAGAAACAACTTCAAATATCCCTAAAAAGTCACATAAACAAACACACCTGAGATAAACAGAAAAGCACCCCAGACTGCAGCCCCCCAAAAAGCAAGGCGAGTGTTGGTAATAAGGAGATTCTATCCTCAAAGGAACAGAATCATCCATCTGCAGACCGGGTTGATGTTACCAAGAAAATTTTGGTTTCCTGGATCATGGACTGCATTTCCTACGTGAAGGACTCTTGGCAAGGGATGGGCTGCACCTCACGAACATAGGGAAAAATGTACTTGGAAAAAGACTGGCCCAACTCATCAGGAGGGCTTTAAACTAAAATTTGATGGGGAAGGCTGACCAATCTTTAGAATCTCTAGAATCCAAAACCAATCATAAATCCCAAGAAAACAAATCAAACAATGAGGTAGGCAGTGACGAGAATAAAGAAAAACTCAAACAACAATCAGGAGATGCAGGAAACATATCCACAGACAGATATAAAAGTCTTAAATGCTTATATACAAATGCTCAAAGCTTGGGGAACAAACAGGGCAAACTAGAAACAATAGGGAACTATATGTAAAACTATACTGGACTTAATTCTTACTAATAGAGAAGATGTGATAGAGGGAGTTGAAGTTGCCGGAACCTTGGGTGAAAGTGACCACGTCATACTGGAATTTAATATAATGCAAACACCAGCAATAGAAAACAATCCAACCATTGTCTTAAACTTCAAAAGAGCTGACTTTAACAAACTCAGAGAGAACCTAGGAAAGATCCCATGGATGAAAATCTTAAAGGGGAAAACAACTCAAGAAGCATGGGAAACTCTGAAAAATACTATCATAAAAGCCCAATCCAGCATAATACCACTGAAAAAGAAAAACAAGAAAGTCAACAAGAAACCAGCATGGCTGCACAAACATCTCTCAGATAAACTGAAAGACAAAAAGGACAAGTACAAAAAATGGAAAGAGGGAGACATAACTAAGTCTGATTATCAGCAGACAGGCAGAACATGCAAAGATAAAGTCAGGAAAGCAAATGCTCAGAATGAACAAAGAATTGCAACAGAATCAAGGATAATTTAAAAAAAGTTTCTTTCAACATATTAATAACAAGAAAAAAGTCAAGGAAACTGTAAATCCACTAAAGAGAGAAGATGGCAAGGAAGTAACAAGCAATAGGGAGAAAGCAGAGCTGCTTAACTCATTCTTTGCATCAGTCTTCATACAAAAAGAAATTATAGCACAACATACCAAAAAAACTATTGCAAAAGACAAACTACAAATAAAAATTAAAATAAGCAAGAAAATGGTAAGAGAACATCTATCTGACCTTGATGAATATAAATCACCAGGACCCAACAGATTACATCCCAGAGTTCTGAAGGAGCTGGCAGATGTTATCTCAGAATCATCGCATCATATCTTTCAAAAATCCTGGAGCACCAGGGAAGTACCTGGTTCCCATATTTAAGAAAGGAAAAAAACAGACCCAGGAAACTAAAGACCAATCAGTCTAACATCAATACCTGGGAAGATCCTGGAAAAGATCTGCAAACAACTAGAAGCAAACAAAGTTATAACTGGTAGCCATCACGGGTTTGTTAAAAACAGATCATGCCAAACCAATCTTATTTCATTCTTTGATAAAATGACCCATTAGTAGACCAGTGAAATGCTGTGGACATAGTATACTTAGATTTCAGTAAGGCATTCGACAAAGCAGACCACAATCTACTGCTTGGTAAGCTAGAAAAAGGTGGA
Organism: Protobothrops mucrosquamatus; assembly: GCF_001527695.2. Lineage (NCBI taxonomy): Eukaryota > Metazoa > Chordata > Lepidosauria > Squamata > Viperidae > Protobothrops > Protobothrops mucrosquamatus. The sequence continues at coordinate 265,328 of NW_015386958.1, forward strand.
ATAGACAACATCACCACCAGATGGATTTGTAGCTGGCTGACAAACTGTACTCAACGAGTAGTCCTCAAAGGTACTACATCCACATGGAGAGAAGTAAGCAGTGGGGTACCACAAGGCTCCATCTTAGGCCCAGTACTCTTCAATATCTTCATTAATGACTTAGATGAGGGAATTGAAGGAGACCTCATCAAGGTCTCCTTCAATTTTTAAGAAGAGGCTAAACAGTCATTTGTCGGAGATGGTATAGGTTCTCCTGCTTGAGCATGGGGCTGGACTAGACGACCTCCAAGGTCCTTTCCAGCTTCTATTCTGTTCTGTTCTGTTCTATTTTTAGGCACCCCTAACAAATCAATTTAAAAACCATATTTAACCTTATAGTGCTTGCAAACTTTTTATTTCTTTTTTGTTGGCTTTTTTTCTTATTCTTTTTCTGGCTTTTTCTGCTTTTAAACATCTGTTACAGATAACAAGAATAAATAAGCACAACTGAGTTTCCTGTTTATGATGAAAAACTGACAATTAATGAAGGATAAAAGAACGATGAAGAACTCTGAATGTGGGACAGACCATTATTTGGTAATGTTAACAGTGGGTTAACAGTGAATGAAAATGAGAATGAACCTGGAGTGCACATGGAATGACAAGTCCTATATGAAAAAGTATTGGAAGTTAATTTCAGTTCTCAATAGAATGAATGACTTGTTAGTGAAGATTAAGAAGACATAGAGGTTGCTTTGAATAGATTGAAAAAAGTTAAATTCCAAAATTGTTTGGTTGGAATAATAATATGAAAGAGACTGTGAATGATAAAAATGCACGTAAGAGAATGATTGCTCCAAAAATTAGAATAAAATAATATTATATAATGTATATATTTAAAAAGATACTTGCAAATAATGTTGTCAAAGAGAACAAGAATGGTTAACAACTATTAAGAGAGAAGGATAAAATGCAGGGAGATATTGTTGGAAATGAAATAACATTTTGGAAATGGGTGAAAGGATCTAAAAAGGGACTTCTATTGGAAGAAATGAATGACAATTATTTGAGTGAAACAAATCAGAGAATGATGGAAGGAGTATTAAAAAGATTTGTATGGGAAAGATAATTGTAATTGTAATGCTATAAACATTAGTGCCTAAGTAAACAATGATGAACAGGATGTAATAAATGTTTATGAAAATGTTGAAAAATGTTAAAGCTGCAGGAGGAGATAGTTTAACTGAAGAACTATGAAAATAGCTTTTGGAATGCCTGTGTAATTGTTCTAATATGTTGTGAAGACTGCATCATTATCTGAAGATTGGTAGAAAAATGAATGCAAAAATTAAAAGGACATTTGTTTAATTAAATATTCCTGAAAAAGGTTGATTTGAAGTTTGATTTGAAAGGCTACAAAAGATGACAATGAGCAAAATGTAGAAAATGATGATGGACAAAGGATATAAATGTGGAAAGCTGTATTGCACAAATGTTGATTTATAAAAAGTATAAAAGCATATGGTAAAGTAAACAGACTTCCATTATGGAACATTTTGTATGCATATGATATAGGAAGGTTATTGGTAATAGTTGTATATGATGTAAACTTAGCATACCCTGCTTAAACAGGGGGATTGACTAGAAGACCCCCAAGGTCGCTTCCAACTCTGTTATTCTTCTATGGGAAGACTATTTGGAAATAATCAAATGCTTAGCAAATAGTTCATCATTGAACAAAGTTATGTGATGTTTAGTTGGTTGCTATTATTTATGTAAAATAAATGCTTGCAGAATATTAGAATTGTGAGCTGTTTAGGAATGTCAATGTGCATGTAATTTTGTATGTAGACAATGTTGTTGACTGAGAATCTGAATAATGTTTAGTAACCGCTGGGTGATTTGAGGAGCATGGATATGAAAACTGCTGTATCAAAGGTTATGTTAATTGTTTTTGCCAGAGAAAATGGAATGAATTGTTAAAAATTCTATATAAATGGCAGAAAACAAGACCAAGTGAACTTTGATAGTTACTGAAGAATGGGAAATGGAGACATTTTTAAATGCATAAATTATGCTGGAAAGGTAATAGAGTATGTAGAAAGAAGTGAAAATGGCTATATATCAGAAAAGACAGAAATAATAAATTTAAAGTACAAAAACAATTTGTAATGTGGTAGATGGATATAGTTGAAGGCTGGTTGGCTAGGACATAAATTTTTACTTGCATTAAGTTTTATCAATTGATGAGTCCATTGTTCAAGTATAAATTGAGAGAAATTTGCATCTTCTGTTAATGAAGTTACTATAAATTGGGTAAACTGATGCAAATGCCATGGTTGCACAATGATATACATTAACACAAATGACATAAATATATTACTTATGGATTTATTGCACATTTAGGTTTAATGTACATCCCACTCCACTTTCATGGGCTCTGAATCCAAGGGTTTCCTGTGTTTCTTTTTCCTTTTCTTAATTCATAATTTATTTGACTTATTGCCTTTTATTTCTTTTTATGCTTTGTGCATATGTTTTTAATCATAGCTCAAAGAATAGGGTTCCTTCCTTCCTCTAAATTTCTATGAAGGGAAAAATTCCCCCATTCACCATCAGCAGTTTTAGATTTGTGTTATTACTACTTAAAGTATGCATTTAATCCTATTAACTTTTTGTGTGACCCAAACTTTAATTAAATGAATGCAAACATTGGCATGAAAATTCTTAAAGTGATCGAAATTGAAATTTATTTATTTATTTATTTATTTATTTATTTATTTGATTTGATTTGTACCCCGCCCTTCTCCTTATCGGACACAGGGCGGCTAACAGCCTTATAAAACCCATATTACAATAAATATCAATTTAAAACCAGATTATGCAGCAGATAGAAAAAAAACAAAATTGAGGACTTTTTTAGAGGGGTGTTTTAATAAATTTTTAGGGGGTATGGGGGTGGTTAGGGGAGGCAGGGGGGATGTCTCCCTGAGGCCAAGGCCGGCCATG
>NW_015386958.1:272139-274125 GCF_001527695.2 Protobothrops mucrosquamatus
CGGGAGCAGAGGACCATATCGGGTTCTGGGAGCACGCACACGCTGCTTACAAGCTTGTGGGTGCTCCGGTCCTCAGGACTCTACTCGGTCCCCAGGGATCTTAGACCCTCGGGCCCGGGATCACCGGCTGATGTTATGCAATGCCAGGTCCGTGGTAAACAAGGCCCCCCTCATTCAAGAACTTATTCAAGAGGGGGGTACATGAGAGTATTTGGATCTGCATGAACTGATTTATTTAATTTCACTGAATGAGAATTATATATTGCTATTAACAAATTACTTGAATTTTCCAGGGTTGCTTGATTTTTACTGCTTTTGGACCCAAGAGTTTACAAAATATTTCAGAATAAGGAGATATTTAAACAGCTAAAATATATTTTTCCTTTGCAGATTCCATCTTTTATTGATTTTGGCACTTCCATTGTCTTTACATCTGATTATGAAGTTAGCCCCCCTCCCTTTAAATAAGATCATAATGCACTTAAGACTTCCTTCTTCCCATAGAGATGTGTCACTAAAGCAATATTGGAATAAATCGTAATTAGCTGCAGAGGATTCATCAATGATCACATTAAATGATCTCAGGCAACTTTCAGAGAGTCTCTAAAGAAACCAGATTTCCTTCGTGTCTGTGGAGATTCTCAGTCATCCAGATCATAATTATCCCAAAGATGTTTTTTCACGAGGCAACTGGACTTTCTTGTTTTTCTTTGAAGACGTTTTTCTTCTCATCCAAGAAGCTTCTTCAGAAACTTCTTCAAAGAAAAACAAGAAAGTCCAGTTGCCTCATGAAAAAGCATTTTTGGGACAAATTTCTTTCATTTTTCTCCATTTTCTTAAATGGGCTAGGGGCCAATTCATCAGGATAATGCTTACGATCCTTTTTGGTGGAATATAACTGGCCATCGGGCCCTACCCTTGGATTACAATTAATTGGACCATCGGGGTTGATGTTGGATTATAAATAAATACAATAAATACAATTATCAAGATGAGTGTTTCAAACTTGGTGAAAGGGGCGAGGAAGGGATCCTCTACTCCTGCATCAACCTCAGTTAGTCCACCGCTTCAAAAATCGATTACAACTTTTTTACAGCCAGACACGCAGCAGAAGGATACGCAAGCCATTCTCCAGGCAATTATGGATTCTAAAATGGAAATGAAAAAGGATTTTGAAGACTCTAAAATGGAAATGAAAAAGGATCTTGAAGATTTGAAAAATGATTTGCTTAAGATGGATCAAAAAATGGAATCCTTTCAACAGGCAATGTCAGATACTCAACAATGAATGCAAAATATCGAAGATAAGTCAGTAGTAGTGGAGCAGAAATTAGAGGCTCTCCAAGATGAAAATCAGAGATTGGTGCAATCTAATGCAGAGCTGGAAGAAAGCATGGCAATGATGAAGCTAGAACGCGCATCATATTTTTTAAGATTCTAAAATGTGATAGAAGAGAGTGATGAGAACCTGTTACTATTGATGACTGAATTATTGGTGGATTTGCTTGGAATGGAAATGGATCAAATCAAGAGACTTCCGGTGGCAGGCGACCTTGTCAGACGCAGCTGTTTGCTGCCTCCTGCCTGTTTCAGCGTAAAAGCCATTTTGACAGCTAGCATCAGCTGTCAAACGGCTTGATACCCTTCCCCTGGGCATAAGGGGATAGGTGAGCTGCCCGGGGTAGGAGTTGAGTTCCCGAGTCGTCCCATGTGGACGATGTAGGTGAGAACTCCTCCGGAGCCCCGAGGTTTCTCCGCGATCCAGGACGCCTTCGCTTCGGCGAAGTTAGAAGCCGCCGCCACTGCTGCAACTTAAAGTGAACTGTGAGTTTTTCTTGTAAGCAGACGAACCGACCCTGGAAGTTTGCTTTTTATTTTGGACTTTACTCTAACTTGGATAATAAGTTCTTCCCTATACTTGAGTTGGATTGAGGGAAAGTGAACTTAAAATGGCGATGGATTGATACTTTTCAGCAAGAAGTGAAA
>NW_015386958.1:277817-298484 GCF_001527695.2 Protobothrops mucrosquamatus
AAAATTTTACCTACAATGGAAGACTGGAGATTGAAAGTTTCGAACCTTGCTGAAATGGCAAAGATTTCGGCTTACTTGAAGAATCATTCAAACGAACAATTTTTATTAATATGGAGAAGATGGATTGTTTATATTCAAAAGAAGCATAGAGTGGTGGAATATAATTTAGGTTTTTAGTAAATTTGTTTTTCTTTTTTTTCTTTTTAATATATTTTACCTATACATGTAGAACAATATATTTTGTGGAGTTAGAGATATTAATACTTGTTTACTTATATCTGAATATTATCCTGGGATTAGGTTTGGGAAGTCCGGGGGGGTGGGAGGTGGGGGGTTTTTCATAGCATTGTGTAATACTTGTGATGTTTTTTTTATGATGAAAATAATAAAAATTTTATATATGAAATGGATCAAATCAAAAGAGAAGTTGATCAAGTCTATAGAGTGAATTCAAATTATGCAAGAAGAAATAGAGTGCCAGGGAAGTTCATGTTAGATTCAGCAAAAGAGCAGTACGGGATGAGATCCTGAGACTAGTGAGGGACCAATCTCTGAAATACAAAGATAAAGATTTGGTAGTTCTCAAACAGATCCCAAGAAGAATTAGAGAAGCTCGAATAGAATACCAATTCTTAATGAGGAAATTGATCAATAAAGGAGTGAACTTCAGATGGTTGATCCCAGAAGGCCTATTAATTTTTTGGGACACAAAAAGATATAGATTGAACACCTCACAACAAGCAGTGGATTTCTTTAATAATCATAGAGACTTCTTGGAGAGAGGTGAGGCGGAACCTAAGAAACCAGAGGAAACGACTGCAGGAACATTGAAACAAACGGAGGAAGAGGCGCCTAAAAAGAGGAAGATGTGAGGCCTAAAGATCAGAGACAGATAAGCTCTCCTAGAAAATTGAGATCTCGACACAACTGAAACTATGGAGGAAATTGGAATTCTTTCAATAAATATAAATGATCTTAACTCCCCATCAAAAAGGAATAAAATATTTCATAGACTATAAAAACTAAAAATGGATATAATTTGTCTCCAGGAGACACACATCAAGTTACAACATTCTAGAATACTTGAACAATTAAAATTTGGTAAACTTTATTTTTCCTTGACATCACAAAAGAAAAGAGGGATAGCTTTATATATAAAAGAAAAGATGAATCCAAAACAAATTTATGCTGATGAAGAGGGAAGAATACTGATGGTTGAGATTACGTGGAATCAAAAACAAATATTGATGGTTGCGATATATGCTCCCAATGAGAAGCAAGATCAATTCTTTCAGCAATTATATGATAAACTTGTGGACTTAAATTACCATAGCTTGTGTATACTTGGAGACTTTAACGCAATTGTTGATCCAGTATGGGACTATAAAAGTTATAAACAGGGGAAAAAAGGAAGTAATATCTTACCTAAATCCTTTCTAAGAATGAAAGATGAACTTTGTATACAGGACATTTGGAGAGAGATGTACCCGGAAAAAGCACAATATACCTTTTATTCCAATAGACATAAATCGTGGTCAAGAATTGACATGATATGGACTTCTTTGGACTTAAAGGCCATGATACAAGAAATTGAAATAGAATCTAACATCTGGGCAGACCATAATTCAATGAAAATGACTTGGAAAGGACTTAAGAAAAGATCGAGATGGTCCTTGAATAAATCAATATTGAAAGAAAAGGAGTCTTTACAATTTCCACAAAAGAAATGGAATTCTTTTTTAAAGTCAATAAAAAAGAAGAAACCTCTATTCAAATTGTATGGGACACGGCAAAAGCATATTTTAGAGGTTTGGCCATAACTTATCTTGCTAAAAAGAATAAGGAAAAGAAACTTGCTCAACATAGATTGAAAGAACAACTTAGTATGTTGGAAGCTGAATTACAATCAGACCCTCAAAAGAAAAAGTTGAAAATACAAATGGAATTATTAAAACATAAACTAAACTTATGTGAGACAAATACAATGGCACAACAGATTAAAAGGTCCAAACAGAATTTTTTTGAAAATGCCAATAAACCTGGGAGATGGCTGGCATATAGATTAAAAAAAGAAAGAGAAAAAAGATTAATAATTAAGCTACAGGACAAGGACGGTGATCTACAATGTCACAACGGCTTAATGAAAAAAATTACGAAGGAGTATTATGAGACACTTTATAAGGTGGAGACGGTTTCTAAAGATGCAATTCAGGCTTATTTAAAAGAAGCAAATCTCCCAAAAGTTCCTGAGAATATGCGCCAGAGGTTAAACGAGAATGTTTCAATGATGTAGATTACAGAGGCAATAAAAAAGCAAAAGAAAGATAAAACACCAGGGCCTGATGGTTTTCCTGCTGAATTCTATGTAGCGTTACAAGATAATATAACTCCAACTTTGAAAGACTTATGTAATGAAGTTTTTACACAGACAAAAATACTGGATTCATGGACTGAAGCTAATATTACTTTGATACCTAAAGAAGATACTGATCATACACTAATTAAAAATTACAGACTAATATCGCTATTAAATGTGGATTACAAAATCTTTGCTGCAGTAATGGCAGAAAGAATGAAAATTTTTTTGAATGAATTTATACACCCAGACCAAAATGGTTTCCTACCAAAAAGACAGATAAAGAACAACTTGAGGATTATTTTAAATGTCTTGGAATACTATGAAACCCATCCAGGGAACCAGATGGCACTTATATTCCTTGATGCACAAAAAGCCTTTGATAACTTAAATTGGCAATTTATGTTTCAACAACTTCAAGAAATGGACTTTGGTGAAAATTTTAACAAAGCAATTCAAGCAATTTATAAGAAACAAACAGCAAGAATACTTTTAAATGGAGATTATACAGATGGATTTGAGATTTAAAAAAGGCACTAGACAGGGATGCCCGTTGTCTCCTCTGTTGTTTATTCTTACATTAGAGGTTCTGGCAAGAAATATCAGACAAGTTACAGAAATTAAAGGTTTAGAGATTAAAGACCAGAAATATAAACTACAGGCTTTTGCGGATGACTTGGTCTTCATTCTAGAGGAGCCATTGTCAACAGCTGATAAACTCTTGCAGAAAATTGAGAAATTTGGAGAAGTGGCTGGTCTGAAAATAAACAGGGAAAAGACTAAAGTAATAACAAAAAATTTAACAGACAAACAGAAAATTCAACTCGCTAAAATGACAAATCTTCAAATAGTTAAAAAAGTCAAATATTTGGGTATTTTTTAACGGCGAAATATACTACACTAAAAGAAGATAACTATGAGAGATTAATGAAACAAATAAAAATAGACTTGGAAAGATGGGGAAATCTTCAATTATCACTTCTAGGAAGAATAGCGATGGTTAAGATGAACATTTTACCAAAGCTAATTTTCCTATTTCAAACAGTGCCTATTAAACTTACTAAGAATTTTTTTGATGATTTAAATGCAATGATTTTAAGATTTATATGGCAAAAAAGAAAGCGAGAATCAAATATAAATTGTTACAAGACTCTAAGGATAGAGGGGGCTTTGGACTTCCAGATTGGAGACTTTACTATCAAGCGGCTATTTTGCTTTGGCTTAAAGAATGGATTGTATTGAGAAACAAAAATATCCTTTATTTAGAGGGACACGACCTTCAGTTAGGTTGGCATGCTTTTATATGGTACGAGAAATCTAAAGCACATAAGTACTTTCAAAATCATGCGATAAGAAATGTACTACTTTCAGAATGGGAGAAAATTAAACATAAAATATATATGAAAATACCTGAGTGGCTTTCAACAATGGAAGCATTTGCTTATCCAAATCTGATTAATTATGACAAACTGGTTAGTTATAAAGACATTTTGGACAAAGAGGGAAAACTTAAGGACAGGCAAACTTTACAACTACAAGGTATTGACTTGACATGGTGGTCCTATTTGCAAATTCAAACAAGATACGAAAAAGATATAAAATCGACAGGTTTTTACAAAGAACAGACCCCATTAGATAAAATTTTGTTAAAAACAGATGAGAATTTGATCAGAAAACTCTATAAATTTCTCTTAAACTGGAAGATGGAAGAAGAACAAGTGAAAGAAACAATGATAGTATGGGCAAAGAATTTTGGACATTCTATAGATTTGGAAGACTGGCAAAAACTTCGGGATAAAAATATTAAGCTTACAAAAGCGGTAGCATATAAAGAAAACTTATATAAGATGTTTTATACTGTAGATGGCATATGACACCAGTTTGCTTAGCAAAAATGTTTAAAAATGTTTCGGATATTTGCTGGAAATGTAAACAACAGCCAGGCACTTATTACCATGCCTGGTGGATATGCCCTATCGCTAAGAAATATTGGTCTAAGATCCATAGATGGTTGGAAAAGATGATGAAACGACAGATAGAATTTAAACCGAAATTGTTTTTGTTAGGAATATTAAGACTTAATTATGGTAAAGAGAATGACTATTTGATATTGCATGTTTTAACAGCTGCAAGGATAGTATTTGCCCAATTTTGGAAAAATGAGAACTTACCATCTAACCAGATTATAATTACTAAAATGCAGAAATGGATAGATTAACATTAGAAATGAAAGAAAAAGATGATTCAATTTATTTTAGAACTTGGGAAATTTTTTATCAATGGTTAGAGACACATTAGAACTTGAAGGATTCAATATTTTAGAATAGATGTCTGATTTTTAACCGAGTTCTAACTAACATTTTGATGATATGATTATTTTACCTGATTTACTGATTTTCATTTGTTACTTTTGATTGTTAGGATTTTTTGAGATTTTATTAGTAGTGTGTACTTAATAGATCAACGTATTTGTTTACTAATTGTTCTTAATATGGTATAGTCTAAGCTTTACTAAAATGGTTGAATATGATATTTATTCATTATTATGATCCGGACAGTAGCTTGTTTGTTGAAATATGTGATTGTACCTATCCTTATTTTACCCCAATTCCTTTATTCCATTCCCCTTCCCCTTTCCTCCCACCCCCTCCCTTTACCATACCTGTATTGTCCCTATTTTTCCTCATTTATATAAACTTAATAAAATTTTGTTAAAAAAAAAAGAAAAGAATATTCGGAAGTTACAGCTGGTGCAAAATGCAGTGATGCACACAGTTCTGGAGACTCCTGGGATGGCACTTAAAATTGTCCAAACTTCATTGATTACAGTTAGCTTCTGGATCCAATTCATGATGTTGGTTATTACTTTTTAAATCTATATGGTATAGATCCAGGATATCTGAAAAGCTGTCTTACCCCAATGGGATTAGCCCACCCCACTCCCACCAGTAGAAGAGGTGTGCTATGGATCCCATCTGCCAAAGAATTCTGGCATGTGGACCAAGGAGAAGAGCCTTTTCTGCTGTAGCCCTGACCCTATGGAACTCTCTACAACTGTAGGTGAGAACTGCCCCACCACCATAATGCCCCCCGCCTTCCAGAAGGGCATTAAAACTTGGTTTTGCTGGTTGGTTTGGGGCCCTGGTGGGGGCACTTACCACTGTAGGTGGTTGACAAGGTAAGAAGACCTCATCCCTGTACTGTTGGTATTTTGGTTCCTGTTTGTTTGCAGTTTTAAAACATTTAAGCCCCCCAGCGTCATTGAGGAGATGGGCGGCATATAATTTTAATAAATAAAAAGAATCCAGTTTCTGGCTGACTGAAATTATAAATAGGAACTTCATTATTAGAAACATAGAAATCTTCATATCCACTGCCCTTACCACCACAGTTACTCTATCAAGGTCAATATTATGCCCATATTGTAAAAGTGGAATTTACCTTGAGAACAAGATGTGTCAAGATTTAAAATGAATTTTTAGCACTGATTTGATGGCTTTCAAGTGTGGTGGATTACATTTCCACTCTTCTATGGGGATTATGAATAAATCTGAAAGGGGGCATGTCAACTTTAAAACAGGACTGTCCTGATTATTATTTTGTAGCCACTTGGCTACACTAACTGTAGATCAGTGGTTCTCAACCTGTGGGTCGGGACCCCATTTGGGGTCGATCGACCATTTCATGGGGGTCGCCAAGCAAGGCTGTCCGCCATTTTTTTTGTCCGCCCTTTTTTCCCCCTTTTCTGGCGGGTGCCTTACCTCCCTTGGGCTGGGCCAGCTGGTGGTCGGCCTGCTGCCGCTTGCCAGCTATGCCTCGGCCAGCGCAGGGGGCGGAACCACGCATGTGCGGCACTCCCGGGCAGGGAAAGTCCTCGACTTACGACCGGTTGGGCAGTCCTCGACTTACGACCGGTTTAGTCCTCGACTTACGACCGGTTGGGGTCGCGGCATTAAAAAGGTTGAGAACCACTGCTGTAGATAGACTTATTGCTCTTATTTTGTAGCCAATTGGCTGCACTAACTGTAGATAGATTTATTGCTCAGTTCAAAGTTTAGAAAAACTGAAGGCCATAGTTTGAAGACTGTTTTGATAATTTGATATTTTTTTAAAGGTTTGAATATTCAGTACCTGCATTTCCTTTCTCACCCTTTTCTCCCTTCTTGCCTTCTCGGCCATCTCGTCCTGGGATTCCAATCCGGCCATGTGGTCCAGGTGAGCCGTGGTTTCCAGGAGGGCCTGGGGGCCCAGGTAACCCAGGTATACTACAAACATATTTTGTGGAGTAGTTTTCTCCTTTAAACTGGCTTTGGAGAGGTTGACCATTGATATAGAAAGCAAAACCTGTTATACAGAGCAGCACAAACATCTCTGGCACTGGAAAAAATAAAAGAATGCTGATGTGAGAACAGTAAAACCCATCTTATTTAAATTAAGTGTTAAGATCAATATACAGCATAATATTTCAGAAGCCTCCCACTAGACATGGTAAAAAGTTAATATGGAAGCTGTGAGAGTATAATCAAAGCTCCAATTGTTTTATAAGTGTACCACATGTTGCAATGGGCATAAAAAGGGCAGAGCTTAATCAAACATTCATGGCTGTCATCTTGGTTTTTTGTTTTTTTACCACTCTGTGGGCACCCATAATCACTTGCCAAAAGCACAGTTTTCCGTTTATATCTTCAAGATGTTTCTTTCTGTTTGTAAAAGAAAGTCTGAGTGAATGGAGTGAATAGATCTACAAATAATTTATTTCTTCTTACTAAATAAGATTTCATTGACACATCTTTCCCACAACTTCTGCATACAGAAGAAAATAATTCTTAAGCAATATACAGTATGTGTAGGGTAATATAAGTGTATAAAATATTTTTTAAAAAACTAATTATATACACTTGTATGAAATTTTCCTAAAATACAATTTTAATCATCAGCTTGGGCAATATACTTTTTTTGGTAGTCTAAAGTTTTTTTAAGTACTTTTCACGTAAGAAATTATTTATAAACTTACATTAAATATCCACTCTTGAAAATACTACACACGTCCAGTAATTTGTAGAAAAAAAGTAGCTTATGGCTGTCATTGCTGTTGGTTGTAAAATTCTACAGATCCCATATGGAAATGATATGTAAAGAGCAATATAAAAAGGAATAAATAAATATATTCAGAGCTGTAAATATTCAATACTTCAACAAATGCAACAGATGGCAACTAATCAAGGAGAGAAGCAACCTAGAATTAAGGAGAAACTTCCTGACAGTTAGAACAATTAACCAGTGGAACAACCTGCCTCCAGAAGCGGTGAATGCTCCAACACTGGAACTTTTTAAGAAGAGACTGGACAGCCATTTGTCCAAAATGGTATAGGGTTTCCTGCCTGAGCAGGGGGTTGGACTAGACTCCAAGGTCCCTTCCAACTTTATTATTATTATTATTATTATTATTATTATTATTATTATTATTATTATTATTATTATTATTATTATTATTATTATTATTATTATTATTATTAACCTGAGCATTTCTCATTACATTGGTGTAATTTAGAAATGTAAATCCAAAGTTACTAATTCCTACGCTGATTTTGGAACCTATTTTTCCCTGTCATACATCTTATATTCAAGATGGACAGTATTTAATATTTATTTGTTATGTATATGTAGGGGTGTGGTCTATACATATGTTGTACATAGTATGTTTTAGGTATGTGTTTCACTCTTAGTTTTATTGTACAGGAAGTCCTTATTCAGCAACTAAAACTGGGATTGGCAACCTGGTCATTAATTGTAGTGGTTACTAAGTGAAACTACAGTTGTGCTAATGATCTTACTTCAGCTTTCGTTGCTTTACAGACCTGCAAAGGTTATAAATATAAATATCATAAAGATACTTTTTCATCTCTGTTGTAGCTGTGAACAGTCACTAAACAAGGCAGTTGCTAAATCAGTTGCTGTTCATCTCTTTAAAACTTGAGAGAAATCTTCAAGTTGTGGAGTGGTCCAAGAGAAGAAGAATTTTGTTTCTGCAATACAGAAACAAAATAGGATGTTGGACAAGATGGATCCATTGATTTGCTGCTGGAAATGGAGACAAATGTCCCTCTTCCTGGAATATTATCACCTACTCCTAACTTCTACTGCTTTGGAACATCATCTCCAACCAACCCTCTAGCTAGCCTCTGCTTGCCTTCTCCAAAGTCTCTTCCGTAGTTGTGCAATGTATGCTCAGTTTTACTTGGCCTCAACAGGCAGAACAATCTGCCAAAGCCTCATTGGCTGTGTGCCTGGTTTTGTGGATGATGCTATGTGGTTGGGTTGTTTTTATTTCTTCTTCCAAAGTGCTTTTTCAGGAGGCAATTGGACTTTCTTGTTTTTCTTTGAAGACGTTTCACTTCTCATCCAAGAAGCTTCTTCAACTCTGACTAGATAGTAAGGAATGGAAGGATTTATATTCCTTGTAGACAGCCAGTCATTTGCATTCTTTTAGAGCAGGGGTCCCCAACCCCCAGTCCATGGACCAGTACCAGGCTGCAGCATGCCAGCAACCGGTCTGCACAAACAAGCAAAGCCCCACCCGCAGGATGCAGGCAGCACACAAAACCACGCACCCTCTGGTCCGCAGAAAAACCTCTCTCCACAGAACTGGTCCCTGGTGCCCAAAAGATTGGGGACCTCTGTTTTAGAGAGTTGTTGAGGCCATTTGGAGGTTTATCTGTGTCTTCAGGATCACCTGAGTAGTGCAAATGTGTGTGGACCCTTGTTGGCTGCAGGATGATTTCTGTCCTGTGTCCCTTCATTGTTGAAGACAGGTGCAGGCTTTGAGGATGAGTCCGTGTTGCCTGCATCTCAAACTGAAGCGCAAATGGTTCCAGTAGTCTGCAATGTTTTCTGGAAATTTGTTCATACTCCCTCACCATTCAAAGAGTGTCCATCCCAATGTCTTCAAAGAAAAACAAGAAAGTCCAGTTGCCTCCTGAAAAAGCACCTTTGGGACAACCATGTCCTGATGACTGAGAATCTCCATAGACATTTAGCTATGCACTTTGGGATGGACAACACAGATTCATCCCTAAAGCTTGCATGTCTCTTCAACAGTGATGTTGTCTATCCCACATTTTCTATCTTATCAAAGAGTAGATTGTTGTCTACTTTATCAAAGGCCTTATTGAAGTCCAAGTCCATTTCTCTGATCCACTAATTTTGTCACTTTGTCAAAGAATGCAATAAGATTTGCCTGGCATGATCTCTTTTGACAAACTCATGTTGGCTTTTGGTTATGATTTTGTTTGCCTCTAAGTGTTTGCAGATTCATTGCTTGGTTAACTTTTCAAAAATCTTCCCAGGGTATGATAGATCTATAGTTTCCTGGATCCATTTCCCCCCTCTTTTTTGAAGATGGGAAGATCAGCCCTTTTCCTAGCAGTTCCTAGCTGCTCCAGGATCTTTGAAAGATATGGGTCAGTGGTTCTGAGATCACGTCTGCCAATTTCTTCAAAACTTTGGGGTATAATCCATTTGGTCCTGGTGATCTGAACTCATCTAGAGTGGATATTTTAACTGTTCAGCAGTGAGTTGGAGATCAAACAAATTCCTAACCAACCTAGCTAACAGCTTTCTCATCCAAAAGGCAGAGGAGAGAATGAGAGAAAAATTTATACTAGATCTAATTCTTACTAATAGAGAAGTGATAGAGGGAATTGAAATTGCTGGAACTTTGGATGAGAGTGGCCATGTCATATTGGAATTCAATTCAACACAAGCAATAGTACATAAGCCACTGTCTTAAAATTTAAAAGAGCTGATTTTAATAAACTTAGAGACAGCCTAAGAAATATTTCATGGATGAAAATCCTAAAGGGGAAAACAAGAAGTGTGGGAAATTCTGAAAAAATATGATCATAAAGGCCCAGTCCAGCACAATACCATTGAAAAAGAAAAAAAAACCAAGAAGAAATCAGCATGGTTGCCCAAAGATCTCTCTGATAAACTGAAAGACAAAAAGGACAAGTACAAAAAGTGGAAAGGGGGATACATAATCAAGGCAGAATACCAGCATATAGCCTGAATATGCAAAGATAAAGTTAGGAAAGCTAAGGTTTAGAATTAACAAAGACTTGCAACAAAATTTAAAGATAATAAAAATAATTCTTTCCACATATAAATAACAGGAAAAAGTCAAGTAAACAGTAGGTAATAGTAAGAGAAGATGGCAAGGAAGTAACAGGCAGCAGGGAGAAAGCAGAGCTGCTTAACTCATTCCTTGCATCAGTTTTATCACAACCTACTACTTGATAAGATAGAAAAATGTCTCCTTGTTGAATACAATAATATTTATAACTGTTAAGGGATTGAATGTAAAACCTGGTCTTTATTGCTAATGAACTGAATATTGGTTATAATATTGAGGTAATTTAATGGTTATATTATTGTTACATGTTATTATATAGATAACCTGGCTCAGCTCTTGGCGCTGTGAGGGGAGCACCCCACTGCCTGCCGAAACCGAGTAGACTAGGGCCTGGGCGGTGTCGCGCTTCTTTGTGGATTTGCGCCACCTGGCTCAGCCTCTCGGCGCTGTGAGGAGAGTGCCCCGCTGCCTGCCAAAACCCCTCCCCTGGAGCCCATCAAATCGAATATGTGAAGTAGGCGAGGGCCATTTGCTGGCCACTTCCAGGCGATGGTGCATTTTTTCATTCCTCACAAAGGGTGACACCTCCCCAGCATGCATCCAGGGGGCGGGGGCGATGCGGCAGGGGCTGCTTCCTCGCTGCTTCCAGAAGGCCTTGTGGAGCTAAGACTGAATGCGTTTCAGCATAGATAGCCATCACAAAATTGTACATTGGCCAGGGCCAAGGCAGCCGGGGCCGTTCCCTCACTGTTTCCAGGATGGCTTTGCGGGCCACATGAAACCACTTTGTGGGCCGCATCCAGCCCGTGGGCCTTGTGTTTGACATGTCTGCTCTAGACATATCTAGTTCCCTGAAGTGTTCATCATATAGTTTAGCCTTTAGACCCCTTATCATCTTTGTTGCTCTTCTCTGCACTCTTTCTAGAGCCTTAACATCTTTTTCATGCCTATTATATTATATATTTGTATTCTCATTGGCCTGATATATGAGAAATAAAATTGAATCACAGAAAGAAGCATTCATTTTCCTCCACCTACTCCTCATTAATACTTTTGATCTTAGGCTGTCTGTGGTTCTTATGTAATTGTACATAATAATTTAACATGAATGAAAGTAGTGAATGGTCTGGCTAAACCTTTGAGCAATACTGGAGAACTGATAAAAAAAAAGAAAAGAAAATGCTGATCCCATCTTCTAAAGAGTGATTCCTCAATCAACTTGAAATATGGGATGGATGAAAAGATGAATTTATCACATTTACCAATGACATAAAACTATAATATTCTAGAAGACAAAGTAAACTTTAAAATAATTTCAAGAGGTTAGAGAAAAGGCTGAAAGTAGCAGAATAAAACTGAATGGAGACAAATGCAAAATGTTTCATTTTGAAAATACTGAATGCACTGTTATTGAACGGTGACATTTCACTCATTACATTACTCATGAAAATGGTTTTAGATTAGAAGAATGCAATCTTAATATGAATCAGTGGCATGTGGTGGCTGAAAACTGAATATATAAAATTTAGGCTGAATCAACACAAGTTCCAATTTCAGGAATAAAGTGATACTTCCATTATTTATTCTGCATTAGTCAGATCCCATGTTTAAATCTGATTTTCTTTCAAAAAAGATCAATGTAGATAATCCAAGGACTAGAAATTATGCTACAGGAAGGGAAATTGATAACTAGTAGGTTCAGGATTCTCTGCATCAACAGGATACTTCTCTGGTAAAAGGAAAACAACAACATAAAACAGGACCATCTTGGTGTTGTAGGAGAAACTGGCAAAAAGAAAGATCAGGTTTGAAAATGGATCAGATCCAGCTTGGACTAGGTGGGAAAGCTATCCTCCAATGGACACTCTGGGAAACGATAGAGAAAAACTCCAGAAGCCATTGTCTGCGTATTTTTTTTCAATTTCTTCTGATCAATCCTCAAAACAAATTAAATTGATTTGTCCTCACATCTCAGATTACAAACTTGAGTCGAGTCTTGAATCTTGAATTCAAATTAAATCTGGGCTGATTCACACAGGTTGAACAAATAGAACCTTTTTTGGGGGTACTTGTGGTTAGAGAGGCTGCTATTTAAATATACTTGAAGAATAATTCAAAGTTTGCTTCTCTTTCAAGGGATCTGTCAGAAATGCCATCTCATGCCTTCGTGTCACATTCGCTAGCTGCCAGTTTACTATGAACTATAGGGGAGGGAGCTGGATGGGAAGGGGGGGGGGAAGCTAACGACACATTGTACCTTCTAGAGATGCAACTTCAAGGTCAGACAGCTGAGAAAGGCATGCATCTCCACACCACTTACTCTACAGTTGAAGAGACTGTTTCCAAAACATTTTATTTGAATATGATTGGACAATGAGGGGACAACAACAAGGAGAAGGGACAAAGGGGGAAAAGTTTACTGGAAAAGTTTGGTGCATGAACCTCAGTTCTGGCTTTGTTATACTGTAATTCACTTGGCCTTTAGTAAAGTAAAGCTTTCATACCAAATAGAATAGAGGGTTGTTCTTGCTTAAGAGACCAAGTTGGGGCAGGACTGAGAGGATGAGTTTTTCCATGAGAAGGTATAGGGACTGGGAAGTCCTCTAAACTGGAGTTCCAATCCATGTATGGTTCAGATCCCTGACCTGGTAGTCACAGAAAGAAATAAAGATAAACACATCAGTCTCTGCCAGATCCGGACTCTGTCTATTTGGTTCATAGCAGGAGAAAGATCTAAAAGTCTGCTGAACTTTCAGTTTTCATTCTGTGAGAGTAGAAGGTAGGGTATTGACTGGAAACATTAGCAGAGAAAGTCAAACTTGATTTCTTAGATTTCTCAAAAAAAGAGGAAATCTTGCATCGTTTATTCTGCTTCTTACCTATTTCTTTAACCTGAGCCTTGTCCCACTAAGTGCTCCTGGAAAAACACATGAGAGTTACCCTTATAGATAATTTGTTCGTGTCTGGAGCCATATCCTGGAAATGGTACAACTGATCCAGGTCTGATTTTTTCCCTCCATCTAATTTTGAGGCATCAAAAGAAATATTATGACCCCAAATTAAAGATGAATGAAAAGGCAAAGCAACAGGGGTTATTAAAAGCATCTTTTCTGTGATGGTGAGAAGTCTTTTGGTAGAGATTCTTTCAGCTGTTATAAAACCTCCTATCATACCAGCCCTTCCATTCCTCACCTGAGAGATCTGGAAAAATAAGATGTGGCTGTTCCAGTTTCTTGAGTAGATCTTAGACTAAGTTGCTCATGAGAGTTATTATGGTTATTGACTTCCGGTCCTGCGCAGTAGCACAGCAGTCTAGGGGTTTGGGACTCCATGCCCTTCGGCTGAGTTTCTTCCTGTTAAGGGAGCCAGAAGCCAAAAGCTGCCCCGAAGAGGCGGCAAAGGTGGCAAAGAAGGAAGGAAATCCTGCGGACCTTGGAGAGATGGCGGTCAACCCGATCGGTCCAGGAGAAGCCTTGCAGAAACCAACAGGAGAAAGCTAGCCTAACTTCAGTGTTTAGCCCAAGCTACAAGCAACCAAAGTCAAAAGCACCATTTTAAGCTGATTGTAAACAGCGCGTTTGAATCTGGGTAAGAACATCAATTTTCTCTATCCTACTTATTCTGAAGGAAAAAAAATCCCAAGAAGCAAAAAACCTCCGAAAGTGAAGGAGGTTTTTTTTTCCCCTCACCCTTTTACTAACGGAAGCGGCGAATTAAACCTTTTATGGAGGACCAAAACATATTGAAATGAAATGAAATGACTATAAAACCCAAATCTGAATAAGTTTGAAGTTACTGAATGGTTAAGATTCTCATTTGTTCATTATGAAAATTTGAAAAATAAACCAGTGCTGACATCTAATGATGGATGAAGACTACAACAGCTATGGCTTTCATGCAAGATGTCAACGCTGCTAATATTGGATATTCTTGCTTTGACAAAATATGCAGAACTGTCTGAAATTTTTAGAGTTAACTTAGATGATGCTGGGAGGGGAGGAGAAAGAATGTGTGTAGGGAGTAATTAAGATAAGAAATACTCGGGCTGCAGAATGGAAGTGAACCTTTGCCCTTTGGGCTGATTGGAGAACGTGATTTATGACAGCAAAATAAGGGAAGGAAAATGCTAGCAAAATAACTGCTCAGGGGAGGAGATTTCAGATCTTGGCATCCCATTCATGGCGTGCCGACATTCTGTTACATGAATAAAGACTTTTTAGGATAAACAATTTCTGGAAGTTCTTTGAAGTGTTTCATTAGTCGGAACCTTGATATCATGCCAAGATTTGCAAACTTTTCAACACATCTGGTGTCCTGATCTCCCCCCGCTGTCTCTAGGTTTGAGAAGCTGGCAAAGTTTCAGGAGAAGATTTTAAAGATGAAGAATGGGAAATTGCCTGAAGCAGACAGCCTGGCATCAGCTGCTACCCCGGGGGGGGGGGAGTGACAGCCAAGATGCCGGGGAGGAAGAGCTTTGGCAGAATTCCCGGCTGGAGGAAAACCCCAAGCAGCTAGGAGAGCCTGTTTGGTCGTCAGGCTGGAACCAGCCCAGTGGAGACTTCAGACGCCTGGAGACTGCCTTGCCACCCTGAAAGACTTCAAAAGCAGAATGGTGGAGAGCTAATAGATCATCTGCCACTGAGAATTTGGGTGAGTGGAAAATCCTGTCTGCAGACCAGACAGCCCTCCAGCCCCAGGAGTCCCCTGCCAGGCCGTCCAGCCCCACAGAGAGAGAGAACCCCAGCCTGGGGTCCCTGCAGCAATGGGAGATTTGGGAACCCCCGCACGTGAATGGTCAGCAATCTCTGAGCTTGCCACAGCTACTAGAGGCCTTGCAACAACTTGGGGTGGTGCAGAAGCCAGGAGATCAGCAGCTGGTGGAAGAACGACCACAGCAAGGAGATTGGCCACAGTCCCTGAACGTGCAACTCCTGGGAATAAATCAGCAGCCAGGGTGGGGCCAGCAGCAACAGCCTATAATTGCACCACCTTTCAGAGCAACCTTCGATGGGGACCCACAGAAGCTGATTTTTTTCCTCAACCAAGTGCGCTCTTATTTGAACTGCTGGGCCCATCTCTACCCACACCCAGGTGCCATGGTTGATGTGATTGCGTCCAGCCTAGAGGGAGAAGCATCCGAATGGCTGAACAATTTATATAAAGAGCAAGCACCAGAATTGGAGGACCCCCACCTCTTCCTCCTAGAGCCGAGAGAAAGATTTGAGGATCCATCCATTGGCCTCAAGGCAAGAGGATCCACAAAATAAAACAAGCCAGCTGGCCTGCCCTGGAGTATGTGCAAGAGTTTCGCAAGATAGCAGGTCGAATAGAGGGGTGGCCTGAGCAATTCCTAATACATAACTTCATTGAAGGATTAGACCAGGGGTGTCAAACTCAATGTCATTGAGGGCCACATCAGCATTGCAGTTGTCCTCGGGGGGGGAGGTAGGTGTGACCAGGGTGGGCACGGCCTACTGGGTGGGCATGGCCAGCTCTACATCATTCGCATCAAGGGTGCTTGTGGGGGCCTGGGCAGGAGTGGGACAGATCTGAGGGTCTCTGGCAGAAGGGGGTGGGACCAGGGCAAGCACCAAGGCATAGTCCACTGGAAGAGCCTGCTGAAACCCCTCCCCTGGAGCCCATCAAGCCGGATATGTGAAGCAGGTGAGGGCCATTTGCTGGCCACTTCCAGGTGATGGTGCATTTCTTCATTCCTCACAAAGGATGACACCTCCCCAGCATGCACCCAGGTGCGGGGCCGACGTGGCAGGGGCCGGTCCCTTGCTGTTTCCAGATGGCCTTGTAGAGCTAAGACTGAATGTGTTTCAGCATAGATGGCCACCACAAAATTGTACATTGGCTCCTGGCTGGCCTGGGCCAGCCAAGGCAGTGGGGGCCGTTCCCTCACTGTTTCCAGGATGGCTTTGCGAGCCACATGAAACCACATCGTGGGCCGCATCTGGCCCCCGGGCCTTGTGTTTGACATGTCTGGATTAGACGATCACCTCTCAGGCCTGCTTCTATCGAGCAGTACCTGATCAGCTGCAAGAATGGTACTAGGCAGCGATGAAGCTAGACGTTCAGCTCACCCGCTGTAAGAAGCCTCCCCCACCTGAATCCGAGCAGCAATCATAGCAACCCGAACAGCAATCACCCCCATGAAAACCTCCAACTACTGCGATGGCTGAAAGACTCAGGCCACCTGCAGGCCCGTCAATTAAGTGTTTCCAGTGCGGACAGGAGGGACATCGAGCAGCAAACTGTCCAGTCCCCTACCCCTGACTACAGAGCAGACCGGAACCAGTTGCAAGAAGGAAACCTGCCCAGTGGCTAACGAGAGAAAAATCCAACTGGGTCACACAGGAACCTGTTGCCCAGATTACACCCCCCCACACACACAGGAGGACGCCGGGACGCCGGGTGGACCTGCCCCTGCTCTACCCTCCTTTGACAGCGATGATGAAGGAGAGAACGACCCAATGGTGAGTCGACACGTCCCGCCTTTTTCACTGCCCTCCAAACTTATAATCCCTAAGTCGGTGGCACAAATAGACTTAAACGTGCTAATCGATTCTGGATGCTCCCATTGCATCATTAGCTTGCCATTTGTCATGAAATTGGGCATAAGAGAAAAACTGCTTTCCAAGCTCGTGAGGTTTGAGCAAGCTGATGGCTCCCTGATGGGAGGGACTCTTGTCATGCAATTAACTGAGCCCCTACACCTAGAAATAGGTGAGCACTGGGAGTTTATTCGCTTACTGGTGGCTCCAAAAATGACTGAAGCTGTGATCCTAGGCTAGCCTGGTTGGACAAATGGAAACCGTTTATCTGGTGGGAGAAAGGAATGAGAACTGTGAGACTACCTATAGGGCCTAAATCTCCCACTGATTCAACCGATGTTGCGGGGCACTTTAGGCCCCCAAATGAGCGAGCGTACCTGGCTGCCTCACTGCCACCAGGCGAACCACTCATCCCCAGTGAATGCCCCCTAGCGGAGGCATTTAGTGAAAAAGAATGTGATGCCCTGCCCCCTCACAGACCCAATGACTGCTCTATCGAACTGGTGCCAGGAGACAAACTCCCACGACCGAGAATGTACACTATGTCCCCCCTCGAAATGGAGGAGATGCAACAATAAGTGAATAAAAATCTAGCGAGGGGGTTCATTGAATGGGCCAAGTCTACCGTGGGAGCCCGTGTATTGTTCAAAGAAAAAAATATGGGTCTCTTTGTCTCTGCATAGACTATAAGGGTCTCAACGCTGTGAGTGTGGAAAACAAATACCCCCTCCCCCTCCTAAAGGACTTATTAACCCATCTGGCTAAGGGGAGTGTCTTCACTAAATTAGACCTGAGAGATGTATATTACCGGGTGAGAATAAAAGAGGGAGACGAGTGGAAAACTGCCTTCAAGTGCCCCATGGGGAGCTATCAATTCAAAGTCATGCCATTTGGACTACAGGGGCCCCCAGCCATATTCATGCAGTTGATTAATGAGGTCCTACATGATCACTTGTACAAAGGGGTTCTGGTGTATCTTGATGACATCCTGATATACAGCACGAATATGACTGATCATATAAAGCTGGTGAGAGAAATGTTAAGAAAACTATTGAATGCCAAGTTTTATGCCAAATTGTCAAAATGTGAATTTCACCAGACCCGATTAGATTATCTTGGCTACAGAATTTCCAACGAGAGCATTGAAATGGATCCAGCCAAAGTGAGAACTATAATTGAGTGGCAGCCCCCAAAGACTCGCAAACAGCTTCAGAGCTTTTTAGGTTTTGCCAACTTCTATAATCAATTCATCCCATCCTTTGCCGAGATTGCCCTACCCCTTACAGAACTACTCAAAACAGGCAAAGGAGGAGGAAAACCATGACCGGGCCAGCCACTTACATGGAGTATGAACTGTCAAACAGCTTTTGAGAATTTAAAAAGACTATTTGTTGCTGAACCGGTCCTAAAGCACCCCTGTCCAGGGGAACCCTTTGTAATCCAAGCTGACGCCAGCGACGTGGCAGTCGGAGCTGTATTACTGCAAAAGAACAAAAGTGGAGTTCTACAACCCTGTGCCTACACCTCTAAAAAATTTACTGAAAGCGAGAGGAGATGGGCAATCTGGGAGAAGGAGGCCTTCGTAATTAGGTGGGGGCTGTTAAACTGGCGACACTATCTAAAAGGGAGCAAGGTGCCATTTGAAGTATGGACAGATCACAAAAATCTAGAAGCACTTAAAACTCCCCGCAAATTGTCCCCAAAGCAAGTGCGATGGGCACAGTACTTTAACCGCTTCAACTTCACTCTCAAATACATACCGGGAAGAAAAAACTTCCTAGCTGATGCGCTATCCTGATTACCTCAGTACAAAAGCGAACACAAAGAGGTTAATGAGGCAATTATCTCCAATCCACAAACTGCCGCTCAAATCATGCCTCGCAGAGTCCCTAATCCTGATGACCCTGGGGTAAAGAAAATAAAACAAGAGCTCCTCACTGATCAATGGTTCAAAGATAATCAAACCTCCCTAACGTGCAGAGATGCCTTGGCTTACAAAGGGGGAAACTATATTTGCCTGAAGCCCTCCGTCTTAATGCTCTCAAACACAGCCATGATGTAAAACAGGCTGAACACTTTAGATATCTAAAAACTCTACATCTCATCCGCTGGCAATTTTGGTGGCCTGGGCTGAAACGGGATGTGGAAAACTATGTAAAAAGTTGTACTGTATGTGCCACAATGAAAAGAATCCCCTGGATTACTGCAGCCAGTGGCAGACCCTTCTCAACCATGGGAAGAAATAGCTATGGACTTTATAGCAGACCTACCTGAAAGTAGAGGAAATACTGTCATCTGGATGGTGATAGACCTGTTCTTGAAGCAGGCTCATTTCATTGTATGCAAAGGACTCCCATCTGCCCAACGACTGACCAAATTGTTCCTAAAACATATCTACCAGCTGCATGGCACCCCTAGGTGAATAATTTTGGACAGGGGGGTGCAGTTCACAGCGAAGGTTTGGAGGAGATTTCTTAAATTAATTGGATCATCTCAAGGCCTATCATCTGCTTTTCATCCAGCCACCAATGGGGCTGCAGAATCTGCTAACAAAATGGTGGAGCAATATCTCAGATGCTACATTTCCTACCAACAGACAAACTGGACTGACCTCCTCCCTTTCGTGGAGGTGGCATACAATAATTCTGTTCCCAGCAGCACCGGCTACACGCCTTTCAGAGTGGCCACAGGAAAGGAGTTCAGCCCAATACCTGAATACCCTCAGGTGCCCTCTGCCTCCCAGACACTTGATCAGTGGGTGAGGGGGTGGGAAGAAGTTTGGAGAAACATGAAAACTGTGTTAAAAAAGACTTCCGAGACCTATAAAAAGCAGGCTGATAAAAAGAGGGCTCCCCAAAGGACATCCCAAGTTGGGGAAAAGGTTTATCTTATTAGCTAAATATTTACGCCTCAAATTGCCCAGCAAGAAATTGGGACCATCAACCCCGTCACAGTAGAATTAAAGCTCCCTAGGATTTTAGGGAGGATTCACACTGTCTTCCATTGCAGCTTGTTAAAATCTTATCAGGGCTCCACTTTAAGACCTCCCCCTAAGAAGGCCCCTGGGCCCCTCGTAGTAGCGGGTCAGACTCACTATGAAGTGAAACGTATTCTTTTTTTTTTATTATTAAAATTTTTATAAAATTTTACAATATAAATCCCCCCCTTCCCCTTCCCACCCTTCCACCTCCCTCCCTCCCCCCTCACTTCCCAGTGCCAATCACAGGGTTAACAATAACATAATCATACTCTAATTAACATTAATCAACTATTAAAATAACATATCTATAACCTCCTTTAACTCTCTTTTAAACAGTACAATTATTAAAAACAATAATAATAACAACACTTTAATAATTAAAAATAATACTAAATAAAATATTCAAGAAACATATTCTTTTTTTTTTTTTTTTATAAAAGATTTTTATTATTTTTCATCATTAAAAAAAACATCACATATGTAACAAAATGATATATAAAAAAAAAACCCCACCCCCCGCCCCCCCGAACTTCCCAAACCTAATCCCAAGATAATATACAAATATAAGTAAACAGGTATTAATATCTATAACTCCACAAAGTACATTATTCTACATGAGTAGGTAAAATATTTTAAAAAA
>NW_015386958.1:301019-315887 GCF_001527695.2 Protobothrops mucrosquamatus
CCTGACAGTGAGAACAATTAACCAGTGGAACAACCTGCCTCCAGAAGCGGTGAATGCTCCAACACTGGAAGTTTTTAAGAAGAGACTGGACAGCCATTTGTCCGAAATGGTATAGGGTTTCCTGCCTGAGCAGGGGGTTGGACTAGATGACCTTCAAGGTCCCTTCCAACTTTACTATTATTATTATTATTATTAATGTGTGTAGGGAGTAATTAAGATAAGAAATACTCGGGCTGCAGAACGGAAGTGAACCTTTGCCCTTTGGGCTGATTGGAGAACGTGATTTATGACAGTAAAATAAGGGAAGGAAAATGCTAGCAAAATAACTGCTCAGGGGAGGAGATTTCAGATCTTGGCATCCCATTCATGGCGTGCCGACATTCTGTTACATGAATAAAGACTTTTTAGGATAAACAATTTCTGGAAGTTCTTTGAAGTGTTTCATTAGTCGGAACCTTGACACAGGACTTGGCAAAATCTGGAAAAAACTAATCTCTACTTGTGACCATCTAAGCTCTACCAATAAAGAACAGCTGTGACAAAAAAGATAACAATCTGGGCTGCAGAGAAAGTGAGACAAACTTCAGGGAACAATTTTTTTTTTGAATTTTCTGGATTACAAGTATCTATTTAACTCCGACAGCAAAGCTATTTGCAGAGAAAAGAAAATTTTGATTTTTGGTCATCATGGAAAATCACAGATTTATAGAAAGAACCTATCAAGAAAAAATAAATACTTTTCAAGAGGAGACATATGATATGTTGCAACTATTTCAAATAACAATGATTTCAAACCACAAAGAAATCCAAAATAACTTTGAAAATATAAACCAATTCATCTCCAATTTAACTTTACAACAAAAAAATCCCAGGAAACAACAACAGAGAAGGAACAGATACAACAGACAACTGAATACAAATTTGAGGATGGAGACTTAAAGATGGAACCTAACAAAACAAAGAAGTATGATTTAACCTAAGTGGAAAAAAATTTACAAGAAATACTGGATTTGGAAAAGACAACTTATACTTTAATACCACAAAACAAATTTGAGGATAAGAAAAAAGATTGGACAAAATGGACTGCAGAGATGCCAGGAAAAATACTAAAACTGGAGAGACAAAAAATGATAAGAGAAGCAGAGAGAAAAAGAAAGAAAAAGATTTTCAACAAAAATGAATGGGCAAATGTCTCTCACAAAGATATTGTACTTGACTTACCTTTTATATCTACAGTAACACCTATAAGAATATGGAAAGATTATCTGACTCAGCAGAACATATTGATTAAGAAAGACACTGGGCAAAATAAAAAGGCTAAAGTGAAAATTAAGAAAATAGACATTGGGGCCTATCAGAGAGAATATTTAAAAGAGAAACACCTGTTCGAATATGGTTAAAGAAATAGAAAAAATTTGGATGTGAATTTGACTTTCAGAGGGAAGAGCCCCTCAGGTAACATAGTACTTTCTTTTTCTTCTTCTTCTTTATTTTATTTCTTGATATGAGTAATATAAAAGAGTTGGAATAGCTTATATAAAGGAAATGTTTTAGATACCTAAAGGTGATTGACTTTAAGAAAATTACAATGGATTAAAATGTTTTGAATAAGAGTTAAAAGACTACAGGACTAGATTTATTAAATGGAATATTCAAAAATTAAATATATTTTTAATTATGGTAAAAAATAATGAAAATTTTTTGGAAATAAATATGTATTAGCTTATAGGAAATAGGGATTTTAAGTAGCATACTATCTTTTTATTTATTTTTTATTCTTATTCTTCTTTTTGCTTTTTTAATTTTATTTATTCATTAAGAAAGGTAAAAGTATTAGGTTGGCTTACATGAGAAAAAATAGACTTAAATATTTAAATGTAATTAACTTTGAGAAACCAGTAAGAATGTTTTGAACATTGTGGGAAAAACAAATGTAAACAAGAACTGCAAACAGGATTTATGATGAGACAACCAGAATGACTAGATAGAAAAGGAATATTATATTGATGTGATTATTATCTCTAGAAATATTAGAAAACCTTTATATTCAATCATCATTCATTAAAACAACAAGAATTGTATTAACTTAAGGTTGGTAAAAGAGAACATTATGGGAAAAAGAGGAAATCAAGTAAAGTTATTATGTGGATTATAGATTATAGAAATCAACTGTTAGTGAATGTTTCTTAAATGTAAACCCAGATAACACACTCTTTACTGAATATTAAGGTGATTATGTTAAATAATTAATAAAACATATTTTTTAAAAAAGAGTATGGTTATTATTGTCCTTCAGGGTGCCAGTGCTTTTCAATATTTACTTGAACTCATGAGTAGATTTGATGTTGAAGGAGGTTATCAATGTGCTTATGAACACATCTCGGTATTCTGTCATATCTTTAAAATATATATCAAGTTTCATCAAAGCAATCCATATCTGGGCAAAGGAAAGGGTGCCAAAATTTAAGCAATTTTCATAGTCTCCATATGAAATCTTACTTGATAAGAGATCTGGGTTATCACCCTTACAAATGGATGTCACGACCAGATCTGACTTTATACATATTTGAGCCAGTTATATTAGGCCTCCTGAAGCCTACCTCTCTTAAAATAGTCTTAAAACTAAATTATGCAATCTGGCAACTTGGCAATAACATTTTTCTACTCATTTGTCAGTATATGCAGCACTGGCTGGCAATTTGGCTGGCTGCTGTGCAAGTTAGCTTCATAGATCATTCTTTCTCCTCTGCTTCCAACATCTTCTCTGACCTCTCTCAGGACATGACTGTAGGCAATCAAGACCTTTGGCTTCCAAGGGAAGCTATGGATGGGGATGTTACCATGGATTATTCATCTGCAAAGTTTTTTTTTCCTTTTGTACTGTTGACTCACAAAGATGTTGCTTGCTTTGAGTTCAAGTTAGAATTTCCATTCTTTCATTATGTACATTTAACTCAATTCCACAGACTGGATTCACATTCCAAGGCACATTTAATTTCCTCATCATATCTCCTTCACATTACAATATTTCTATGGACATTCAGGGAGTTCTCCAAACCATCATTTTGAGGAAATTGGAATTGATATACACTATCTTTTTTATTTCCTTTAACTCTGTGTTTTCTCTCACACACCAAGACTTCTACTTCAATAGTTCATTCAACTTCTAAACCTTTAAAGTGTGCAATTAAATGTTTTCAGGACACTTTATGCCTTGTCTATTCACTGATTGTGTGATAATAATATGCAGATTTATATATATTTTTGTAAATCTAGACCTTTCTCTGAATTTGTCTACAAATATATGTTTCCATTTTTATGGCATAGAAAGATTGATTAAAAAAATAAATGGATACTTTTCGACTTAGTAGCTACTTAGTGGATTAGTGATACATGATCCTTCTGTTTGTAAAGCTTTTCCAGATGAAACATAAGTGTTGGGGACTCCAATAAGGTTTGCTATAAAAGTACCAGCACAAAGATCACAAAATGTAGTTCGGTAAAGAGGTTATCAAACTGCTATGGAGGCAAGGGAAAGGCAATACTGTATCTGTCCTGGTTGAAGATACAGTAGAGACAAAATGCTGAGATGAGTGTGAATTGGAAGCTAAGGTGTCAGATGTCAGATGACAACCCCCCCGGGAAAATGATACATCTGGAATGAACACAAATATACAAAAACAATTTATCATTTACAAAACACTTTTTTACTTTGGTCATTTAGGGTACTTGACATGGAACTTCTTTATTAGTCTAGTTGCTTTAACGTCCTTTGCCACCATCCATTGTGCATCTGCTATGGGAAGCCCTTCCACTGCACAAGATACTGCAATTTCCCCCAGTGGTTCCTAGAGTCCAAGACGTCCTTAATCTCATAGTGTTCCTCCCCTTTTATAAGGATTGGAGGTGGAGGGGTTCCTCCAACTGGCCTTAATTTGGAATCTTGAACAGATTTTAGCAGACTGCAATGAAACACTGGGTGGACCCGCCTAAGACTTCTCAGCATCTGTAGCTCCACTGTCACTGGGTTTATAATCCACACAATAGAGAAAGGACCTATATACTTAGGACCTAGCTTTATTACAGGGCTGTCTTAGGTTTAAATACTTGGTGGACAAGTGCACTTAATTTCCCACCCTGAACTCCCTTTGAGGGGTTCTTTTCCAGTCAGCTTGCTTTTTCTGGGCCTCTTGTGCCTTGCCATGGTAACCCATGTGCCTGTCAGAGAGCCAATCCATTCCAACAGTGTTGCAGAAGTTGTGGTCCCAGGGGGGAGCTCTGGCATGGCTATGAACTGAACCTTAAAAAGGTTAAGTCCCGTGCTGTTATGCACCGAGTTATTGTAGGCCACCTCAGCAAACAGCAGCAGCTCAGCCCAGTCTGCTGATAATTTACATAACATCTTAGGTATTGCTCTATCACTGAGTTTATCGTTCTGCCGCCCCATTAGTACTGGGATGAAAAGAGGAGCTAGGCCCTTGGGATGAGCCTATTAGGCTCACAAACTCCCACCAGAACTTTACAGTAAACTACACCCTCTGGTCCAAGATAATCTTCTTTGGGACTCCATGCAGTCTGTAAATGTGCTGCACAAACTTTTTCGCTAGGTGCCAGGTTGAGGGGAGCTTTAGGCATGGTATGAAATGTGCCTGCTTGGAGAACAGGTCAACAACAGTCCATATTATACTGTTCCTCTGTACTCTCTGGCAACTTGACTATGAAGTCCATAGCTATCTTCTCCTATGGCAGGATTGGGTTGGCTACTGGCTGCAGCAATCCAGAGGTTTTCCCTGGCAAAAGCTTCATAGATGCACATACATGGCAACTTGCAACATAGGATTCTATGTTCATCCTTGGCCAACAAAATTGCTTTTTTATAAGGTGCAGGGTCATTACAACTGAGCTTCTCTAGCATAGCCCTCACTAGCTTTATGTGCTCTTCCATGGTCTCAGAATAGATTAAAATATCATTCAAGTACACCAGCACTCCTTTATATAGATGTTTGTGTAGGACTTTGTTTATTAGTTGCATGAACATGATGGGTGTCCCTTGCAGCCCAAAGTGTTGTTGAATGCGGTCTTCCACTCTTCCCCTTCCTTAATTCGTACTTGGTAGTATGATTCCCTCAAATCCAACTTGGTGAAAATCTTCCCCTTGGACAAATAACCCAACATGTCCTTCATTTGCATGTCTCCATGCAAATTGCATTTATCCCCACATATCCTCAGGAATCCGTCTTTCTTTTCTCTGAAGAGCATAAGGGCGGTCACTATCGATTTGGCTGGCTGGATGAAGCCCCCGGCTAAGTTCTTCTCTACGAACCCCCTAAGCCCCTTCATCTCCCTGGGTGTCATGGAATACATCTTTGGTTTCAGCAGTTTAGCCCCCAGCATAATTTCAATGGTGCAGTCCATTGGATGGTGAGGCAGCAGCCCATCTGACTCCCTCTTGCTGAACACCTCAGCAAGGTTGCAATATTCCTCCGGAATGGGCAGTTCATCATCCAGATATTTTGCCAGGTCTAAATATATTCCTATATATTCCTCTGGGCAGTCACATAGATAAAAAGCACATGGAGGTTTAATTGCAGCTATATTGACTTTTTTGACCATATCTGCAGACCTCCTTGCCTTTTAAGCAGTAGCCCAGTCTCTTTATTTTGAAGCACAATCTATTGCTCATTAGTCATTTACTAAGCAATGGAATTTAAACTAATGCATTGTAAAATGATATGAAATTTAGCAATGTATACCTGAAAATGATATTTCACCATTCTTTAGAGGATTTACTGAAGAACACTTCCTTCCTTTCTTTATTTTATTTTTATTTTTTTATGTCTGGCAGTTGAATTTCACCTGGTACTTCAACGAGTCAATTGGCTTACTAGGGAGTCCGTTTAAAATTATTTTTACAAATCCTAACAAACAAATGCTTTGGTCTGATATGAACTAGAATTAATTCTAGTCTTGTAGCTTCAATTCAATCTGTGGTACATCAGTGTTCATTAGGCAAAACCATGCCTAGAATAAAAACTCTCCTTCCTAAATATGATTGCCCAATTGGTACCATTTTGAAGTCTTTGGACTAAAATAATGAGAAATCTGGTTTACAGAGGAAACCTCTGCAAACACACATTCTCAATGGAGAAACATACCACTGCTTTTCTCCTGTGTGTGTGAATGTATGCTTCTTCATATTTCTCTGTGTGGTGACACAACAGATGGACTTTGTGGGAATTGTTACTCAGAGCTATACATGTGGACAAGGTAAAAAATAGATAACTGTAAATTTAGAGAACATTGTAAGATAGTGTTGCATTTTTTATTTTTATTTTTTTGCAATAGGAGACACATTTTTTTTCTTGCTAGCATTTTGTCCCACTTAGCAGAGGGTCTGTTTCTTTTGCACTGTGTTTACATTATTACATACATACAGTATATATGTACAGTGAAGTTATCAAGAAACAATGCACAAAGAGGTTGTTTCAGTTGGCTTGTTGGAGAGCCTGGCTAGCTCTGTAGCCAGGAAATGACATCATACTTCAGTCAGAGAAAGTCTTGTTTTGGTGGAAGAAATCTATACAATACTACCCAGCCCATTCCTGCACACACACAAAATATATGAGCAAAGCATTGGAGGATTAGGAAGAAATGAAAAGAAACTAGTATCTGCAGACCAAAGGACATCTGTTTGATCAAAGAGATAAGAAGAATACCCAAGAGCTTTATTCTGTAGAATGTACATCTGTGATGGATCAATGAAACATTAGAAATAACCATGAGTTCCTCCTCCTCCTCCCCCTCCTCCTCCCCACCCAAATCAAACATTAAAATACAGATTCTTGTCTACTCAAATAGAATGGTAACGTTGAAGGTTCAAAATTTTCAAAGTTTATTTTTTCAAAAATTTATACCTGGTGAAAAATCCATTTTGTAACCTTCCACAAATGGCGAGAAGGAAAATCAGACTGAATGAGGTGGACCGTATAGCATAAGTACATTTTTGGTCACATGATAAGGGGCTAGTGTGATGTCTCCCTTGGGCGACTCCCCAGATTCCTTCTCAGATGTCAGCTCGGGAGGTTGAGCCCATTCTTGGCATGTCAGGAACTGGGTTGATTGATGGCTCTGAATGGCCATCCAACATTTGGAGGAGGCTTCAGCTGGGGAAAGTTTGCAGTTGCAGACAGCTAGCAAAGAGGAGCACCTGATCCGAGATCACACAGAGCAGAGAAAAGGCAGAAGCAGAGGAAGTCAGCCAGACTACTTGAGTGGAGAAAAGCCGGCCCATCTTGATGGGCTGCACCGCAAAGCTGACTATTTATCACAGCAGACAGATGGAGGAGTTGCTGAGAACAACATGTTGGTTTTCTAGCTGTTTGTTTGATTGTTGTGATTCTTGCTTCACTCTGGATTGACATGGTGTTTGGAATTGTGCCTTGGAGACTCTGAACTTTTCTTGCCATGTGAGCTCTCTTGTGTATGGATTTAAGTTTTGCCTGGTGGAGTTATTTTGTTTGAGCAACTTTCAGTTGCTTGGTGGACCATTTAGGCCATTGCTCTGTGGACTAATCTTGGCCTGCTTGTGGCTGGACTTAATTGGGACAGTTCTGAATTTTGGTGAAGGGAATTGCTGGGAAATATTAATAAACTCACTAAACCACAGTACGTGTGTGACTGAGTGGGGCAGCACAGTTTGTTCACAGCCCATTTTCCCCAGTAGAAAAGCCCTGTTTGTTGGACATTATGGAGCAACTGGTAGCCAACAACGCTCTCCATCCGGCATCTACCCATGATGCGACTATCATGCAAACTCGACCACCACTTCCTAGGCCCATTCTCAGTGGAAGTGGTCACCAACCCAGTGGTGTACCGTCTGACCCTGCCTGCCTGAAAACACATACACTTGGTATTTCACCGGTCTTTGCTTGTGTCTGTTGCACTGGTCAGTCCTCACCAGCTGGTTGGATTCCATGCAGGAGCTGGTGTTAATGCAGGGGGAGCCGGAATATGAAGTGGTACACATTGTAGATTCTGGTATTCACCGGGATGTCTTCAATATTTACTGGATTGGAAGGGCTATGGCCTCGAGTGTGTCAGAGGCTTGCCCAAGTGACAGCTGCTCTGGCTCCTCTGGCTTGGCAGACAAGGAAGAAACTGGGGAGAACCTCTCAAAGCCAAGGTGGTTCATCAGTGTCAGGAAGAAGGAGGACTGGGAAGGAAGATCCTGGAAAGTAACCATCCACTGCAGCAGCCACCAGCCAGGTTGGAAATGTGAAATTGAACAGTCGCTCAACCTCAATGAGGAAGAGGAAAAAAGACTGACCTGATCCGATTGCTTCCTTAAGCAAGCTATAAATCTGATGGTGGAGGCTTTTAGAAACCTCAAAGAGGAAGAAATGGACCCCTGATGAGGCAGGGTTGAGTGAAGGCTGGAGGAGGAAGACGAAAGGGGGAAGAGTGAACCTGCCAACCCAGACATCTCTATCAGTGCCACAGATACTGCAGGAGCCATGACCACAGTCACAATCCCAGCTTGAGCCACACCAGCTGGGGACAATGGGCATGGAGCCAGAAGGAGGGGGACTCACTGCCCTTGGCGTGAAGTATGATGGAGATCCTCAGCAACTGGGTTTCTTTCTGGCTGAAGTCCTGAGATACATGCAGGAGTATGGCCAGGAGATCCCCAGCGAGAGCACCCAGGTCAGAGTCATCACCATGGCCCTAGAAGGTGCAGTGGCTCGGTGGATGGACACCCTACACAATGCCGACACTCCCGAGCTTCGAAACTTCAACCAATTCATGGCAGCACTGAGACGGAGATTCAAAGATCTCTTGGCCCATTAGAAGGCCAGGGATTGCATTAAGACTGTTAGGCAGGGCCGTCACCCAGTGGCCGAATACACAGAAGAATTCTGAGATGTGGCTTGCCGTCTCAACTGTCCAGAGGATATCCTGGTGAGTTATTTCAAAGATAGGCTGAATGACACTCTCTACCAAGGAGCCCCTGCCCGCCTTCACGGCTGGTGCATCTTAGCTGAGGAAGCAGAGATCGATCAAGCCCAAAATCAACATCGCTCCCTGCCAGAGAGGAAGTGAGAGGTGATGAAAGCCACCACAGTGGCACTGCGCTCAACTGCCTGCTTTAAATGTGGTAAAGAGGGCCCTCAAGCTGCCAGAGTTCCATT
Source organism: Protobothrops mucrosquamatus (assembly GCF_001527695.2). Classification (NCBI taxonomy): domain Eukaryota; kingdom Metazoa; phylum Chordata; class Lepidosauria; order Squamata; family Viperidae; genus Protobothrops; species Protobothrops mucrosquamatus. The sequence goes on from NW_015386958.1 coordinate 310,208, forward strand.
TGAAGACTCCGGTGAGAAAAGGAGATTGTCCCCGGGGGGGAAGCCTGTAAAAAACCCACAATGCCCCAGGGAGAGGGCAATAAAAATCATGGAGTTCTGGAAAACTGGGAGGGGGAACTCCGACCCCACTAGAGAAGGGACCAGAGATGTCTGACAGTGACTCCGTTGATAAGCCCTTGGTAAGTGGACCCATTGCACTTACCAGGCCCATAGAACTGCTGATCCCAGGGATGGAGGAGAAGGTAGCCCTGAAGGCTTTACTGGACTCGGGCTGCACCAGATGCTTAATAAGCCCAACCTTAGTGGGGAATCTGGGAATCCTTGTGAGGAAACCGAAGAAGCCTATTTTGTTTGGCCAGTTAGATGGGTCCATTGTAGAGGGCATTCAGGCCACCCTCACCACAAGGCCAGTAAAACTGACCATGGGGAAACCACACTGGGGACCCCTAGCATGGAATGGCCTCTAATTTTAGGACTAGCATGGTTAAAAAAGTGGAACCCGTGGGTGAACTGGGGGACAGGAGAATTGAGATTCCCAAAAGGGAAACCCCACTCACCCAATAGCCACCACAGTACCAGAGTGAAGCGCAAACCCAAAGTGGTGGCAGGAGTCAATTATCAGAAATCAGGAAGCACACCCAGGGAGTACCAGGACCTGGCTGAGATTTTTAGCGAAAAGGGATCCGATGAATTGCCCCCTCACCATTCCATAGACTGTGCCATTAAGATTGTCCCTGGAGCTTAGCTGCCAAAGCTCAAGCTCTATTCGATGACCCCCCCAAGAGTTAGAGGAGCAGTGCAAGTTCATAGATAAGACTTTGGCGTGTGGTTTCATTCAACCGGCAAGACCAAAAATGGCCATTCTAGTGCTATTCTGTGAGAAGAAAGGCGGGTCTCTTCACCTCTGCATAGATTATAAATGCTTGAATGCGGTGTGCATGAACAATGTCTACCCCTTGCCACTCATGAAGGACATGCTGGTCCATCTCTCAAAGGGAACATTTTTTTCCAAACTAGATCTGTGAGAAGCATACTACTGGGTTAGAATCAAGAAGGGGGATAAATGGAAGATCGCGTTTAACTGTTCCTTGGGATGTTTCCAATTCAAAGTACTCCCATTTGGGCTACAGGGAGTGCAGCTGAGTAACGAGGTCCTCCATGAGCATTTGTACAAGGGGGCTTTGGTGTACTTGGACGATATCTTAATCTACACAGAAATGAGAGCCCAGCATGTTACATTAGTCAAAGCAGTTTTAAATAAGCTTCGCGCAGCCAAACTGAATGCTAAACTTTCGAAATGTGAGTTTCACAAAGAAAAGATTGACTATTTGGGCTACCTGATTTCTCACAAGGGGGTGGAAATAGACCCAGAAAAGGTGCGAGCTGTTCTGGAATGGGCCCTGTCACGCACTCGGAGGCATCTGAAAAGTTTCCTGGGCTTCGTTAACTTCTATTGGCAGTTCATCTGCTCCTTTGCTCAGATCGCACTCCTCATTACTAACTTGCTAAAAACAAAGAGGGAGGACAAGCCAAAACCTAGCCAGCCACTGAAATGGAATATGGAATGCCAGGTGGCATTTGAAAAATTAAAAAGGCTTTTCTCTGCGGAGCCAGTGCTTAAACACCCAGATCCAGAAAAAACATTTGTCATCCAGGCTGATACCAGCAACATGGTGGTGGGGGCGGTGCTGATCCAGGAAAATCAGGAAGGTCAATTGCAACCCTGCGCCTACACCTCAAAAAACTCACAGAGACCAAGCAAAGGTGGGTGGTCTGGGAGAAGGAGGCTTACACTGTGCGCTGGGCCCTCCTCACTTGGAGGCACTTCCTAGAAGGGAACAAAATCCCTTTTCAAGTATGGACTGACCACAAAAATCTCGAAGCCTTAAAGATCCCTAGGAAGCTGTCTCCCAAACAAGCTCGATGGACCCAGCACTTCTACCAATTCAATTTTACCCTCCGGTATTTACCTGGGGGGAAAAACTTCCTGGCACATGCCCTGTCATGGTGTTGTGATTCTGTGCCAGCCTGTGATCCTGGCAGCTGAGTCCAGGGAATCAGAGTCAGAGGAGGAGAGGCCTGGGGAGCCATCAGAGTCATAGGAGGGCTCTGATGAGTTACAAGACTTACAAAGTGAGGAAGAACCTGGCCCCTCCACTCGTGATCAAGCTGAAAGCCAGCTGTGCTGGGAGGATGAGTCAGACTCGGAGGAAGCACACCTGGAAGACCTCAGAGATGCGCATAAATGTAGACAGGTCACACAAGTAAATCAGAGGGAGGCAATGGGTCGACACCAGGGGAAAAGGAGGAAGCAGTGAGAAGCCATGCCTTGGGGGCTACATAACAAAAAGGGAATGTGTGGGCAGGGCTGGTTGCTGGAGGCAACCGTTTGCAAAGAACTTCAGTGTCAACAGATCATGGTCTGTTTGTTTTGCCTGTGAATTATTTCTTGTCTTGACTCGTGCTCTGTTTTTGCTTTTGAACAAACTATCTGTTGGAAAAGTGTTCTGTTGCTTTTGTTTTGTGGGGAAATTATTAGAACTGTATATCAAATAAAAAGGGTTGGTTTTTTTCCAGCCTACTGTTAAAAGAGGGGTTGTCCTGTGAAGTAACAAGGATGTACGGGCTTCCGCTTCCGTATCACAGCAGCTTCAGCCATACGAAGAGCTGTCACTCTTCGTTGGCTGTTTTTCTCTCTACTGGTAGACCCTTATGTGGGTCTTAATCGCCCTGGAGGGGCGACCACTGTTGAGGGGGCTTTTGCTCGGCTGCAGTGGAGCGGCGGCTCCCCCTACAGTCTGAGCTAACTCCGTAGGGCCAATGGAGAAGAAGATCAGTCAGTAAAATGGCCGATCACTTCGCTGTGCCAGTTGAAGTAAGAAAATCATCTAATCATAAAGAACCACCGTGGTGAATCTGGGCGAGACCTTTCCTCCCTCTCTCCGTCCTGAATTATTTTTCCTGCAAAGAGCTTGCTTTTTGGATGACTTCCCTGTTTTAAGAAAGCGGCGTCTGTCTGTTTGGTGGGGAAAAAAAATACTTCAAACAAAACCACAGTGTAGCACTTATTATATTTTGAACCTTTTGGATATTGGGCATCCCTGGAAAGATTTGTAATTTAGAGCATTATTTTACTTACTATACTGAAGATATTTGCTTTTTTCTGTCTCTTTCTTTGTCATTCTTAAAGAGATAAAGGCTTTTAACGTGTAAAGAAAAAACTTTTTATAGCTTACTGAGGAGATCTTGTGGCAAAAATATTTAGTGCAATTCTAATCTCTTTGGGTATTTGGAGATGTTTTTGACCTTCAGGAATTAACAAGAAGAAAAGATAAAGGTTTGGAAACAGCTGTGGGTTGTGTTTGTGATTTAAAAATTGTGGAGGCAGATGTATATGGATTCTTAATAAATATAGTTTCCACAAAAAGATTAAAAGACTCTTTTACTATGGAAATAGAAGACTTTTACCCACAGCTTGACTATGAGCTGATATTGGAAAAAATATTGGAAATGACAGAGGAGACGAAGCCATGGAGAAAAACTAAAGGTTATTTTGCAGAACCACAAGCTGAGCCTCAAACTTTAAAAGATCAACCTATAGGCCAAGAAGAAGCCTATATGCAACAGTATACACAATCTGAGATGGAAGAAGAAGTTACTGATCAATTGAATTCTGGACTGGACTATGAGCTGATATTGGAAAAAATATTGGAAATGACAGAGGAGATGAAGTCATGGAGAAAAACTAAAGAACATCTTCTAGAATCACAAGCGGAGCCCCAAATTTTAAAAGACCAATCTACAGGCCAAGAAGCTTATATGCAACAGTGTACACAATTTGAGATGGAAGAACTCACTGATCAATTGAACTTTAGAAAAATTTTGGATCCAAAATCCCAGATTGAGACCTTAAATAACTACTCTATAAATCAACTAACTACTACCGAGGAGGATATTTCACAAGTCTATGTACAAATGGAGAACTTTGAAGATCAAAAAATGACTATGTGAAGTTCTCCCATTGCCAAAATTAACAGGAATTGACAGCGAGACGCGATCGATTGAAAGTTATGACAACTTGGATAATCAAGCTGAAATTATAATATGGAATAAAATGGACTATATTGCTTACATGATACTGGAAGAAGGGGAAGAGAATTTTGATCAGATCGATTTGTTGATAAACATTAGTACTCAAATACTGAGATTTGATGACATAGACGCAACATTACAGAAATCAGCTTGGTATAGAAAAAAAGCCAGAGTTAGAGTTGAAAATGTGATTTAAAATCTTAATTATTGGGTCAAAAAGGGTTTAGAGATTTGGACTGATTTGACAATCTAATTGAGTAAATGAAAGCAGTAAGATAATAATTGGTGTAATAATATGTTTGTCTTAGATACGATAGTTAATTTGGTTGAGAGTTAAATTTTATTTAACAGGTCAAAATGATTCTTTTTTTTGTTTTGTTACTCTGTTTATATAGAAAACTATTTTGTAATAGCAGAAGAATTAGAGAGATCTATGATAAGAGAAGAAAGGGTATTAATTAATGATGTATTAAATTAAGAGATGGAATATATGTGAAAATATTAGAATTTTTTTCTTGGAATTATATGTGTGTTGTAGAAGAGATACCCAAAATTTTATTAATATGTTTGTTTAAGATTAATTGGAATATTTTAATTGAAATTAGTGGAGCTTAAAAGCAGGAGTAGGACTTCCGGTGGCTCGGCGGCTGCCGAAGGGGGTTGTTTTGACAGCCTCCCGTTCAGGACTGCGTAAAAAACGCCGAAACAGCGTTTATCAGCTGTTCGGCGCTTTGAAACTTCTCTCCGGGCAAAGGAGAGAAGGAGAGCTTGCTCGTGAGTAGGAGTCGAGTTCCCTAGCCTCCCTGGGTGTTCCCAGCGAGGTGAAGGTGAGAACTCCTCCGGAGCTCAGAGCTTCTCCGCAGATCGGGACGCCTTCGCTGCTAGCGAAGCCAGATGCCATCTCCACTTCTGATTTTTTTTCGAATTAAATTGTGAGTATTTTTCACAGACGGAGCTAGGAAGTCTGGATCTTTTATAAAGAACTTAAAACTTTGACTCAGACTTTTAAGCACTCTTCTCAAGGATTGAAATTGAAAGTTACTTTTTGGAGAAAAAAAAATGGCTGCGGTTTGCCGCTTCTTTGTGCTAAAGAGATACTTTTACTTTCCTTCCGGTTGTGGATGGCTACATTGTTAAAACTGTAAAAAAATCTTCAAAAATTAAGAAAAAACCTCAAAAAAATCAAGAAAAATTAAAGGAAAATTTGTCTGACTTTTAACTGTTTGGGACTGTATATTAAAACCTTTTTTAAGCTTCAGAATGGCTTCTAAACGTGGTGTAGCCCCTCCAGCACTTAAGTCAGCTGTTTCCTCTCCAGCTGTACAGGCCACGCAACAGAGAGCTAAAACTCCCCCACCCTCTTCACCACCTTATATTACTTTAAAGGATTTACAGGATTCTTTGATGCAGATGCAGATGCAGATGTCCAAACAAATTGTACAGCAAGTAAGAGTGGAGACAGAAGAGTTGCTTGCTAAAAAGAATGATGAACTATGTGAGAATATGTCTCAAATCTTTCAGGGCTTTGCTTTTCATATGGATCGTATAGAGAACCGGGTGGAGGAAATAGGAGAAAAAATGGAAGGGG
>NW_015386958.1:316400-318640 GCF_001527695.2 Protobothrops mucrosquamatus
ATCACCAGCTAAAGGAGTAGAAGAAGGAGTGGAACAATTGATTGTGGAACTACCTGGAGCTATGTCGCTATCTGCAGTAGATTCTCAAAATTTACAAGTGTTGGAGGCAAAACAGGATCCAAAAGACCAAAGAATGACACGTGCGGCTCATAAGCGTAAGGAAAGAGAGCAACAGAAAGAGGCTATGCCCCAAACATCCACAACTACTTCGGAGCCAGTGGGAGGAGCCAGGCCTAAAAGATCTGTCACAATGGATCTTCAAGGGTTGATTAAGAAGCTCCAAAAACCAAAGGATGGTTAAGCTAATAACCTTAAATGTTAATGGATTGAATTCACCACAAAAAAGGAGAAAAATATTTTACTATTTGAAGCAGCACAAGAATGATATTATATGTTTACAAGAAACACATATTACATTTCAACTCCTGCCGGAGCTGCTGGGACGTTCTATATTGCATCAGTTGCTGCTAGAACTGTAAGTTTTGGGAGGATCCGCCAGGAAAGTAGCTAGGCCCTGATTGGATCTCCACTTCATTTATAGTGTATTTATTTTGCATTTAAACTCCATTTCAACTCCTGCCGGAGCTGCTGGGACGTTCTATATTGCATCAGTTGCTGCTAGAACTGTAAGTTTTGGGAGGATCCGCCAGCAAAGTAGCTAGGCCCCGATTGGATCTCCACTTCATTTATAGTGTATTTATTTTGCATTTCAACTCCATTTCAACTCCTGCCGGAGCTGCTGGGACGTTCTGTATTGCATCAGTTGCTGCTAGAACTGTAAGTTTTGGGAGGATCCGCCAGGAAAGTAGCTAGGCCCCGATTGGATCTCCACTTCATTTATAGTGTATTTATTTTGCATTTAAACTCCATTTCAACTCCTGCTGGAGCTGCTGGGACGTTCTGTATTGCATCAGTTGCTGCTAGAACTGTAAGTTTTGGGAGGATCCACCAGGAAAGTAGCTAGGCCCTGATTGGATCACCACTTCATTTATAGTGTATTTATTTTGCATTTAAACTCCATTTCAACTCCTGCCGGAGCTGCTGGGACGTTCTGTATTGCATCAGTTGCTGCTAGAACTGTAAGTTTTGGGAGGATCCACCAGGAAAGTAGCTAGGCCCTGATTGGATCGCCACTTCATTTATAGTGTATTTATTTTGCATTTAAACTCCATTTCAACTCCTGCCGGAGCTGCTGGGACGTTCTATATTGCATCAGTTGCTGCTAGAACTGTAAGTTTTGGGAGGATCCACCAGGCAAGTAGCAAGGCCCTGATTGGATCGCCACTTCATTATAGTGTATTTATTTTGCATTTAAACTCCATTTCAACTCCTGCCGGAGCTGCTGGGACGTTCTGTATTGCATCAGTTGCTGCTAGAACTGTAAGTTTTGGGAGGATCCACCAGGAAAGTAGCTAGGCCCTGATTGGATCTCCACTTCATTTATAGTGTATTTATTTTGCATTTCAACTCCATTTCAACTCCTGCCGTAGCTGCTGGGACGTTCTATATTGCATCAGTTGCTGCTAGAACTGTAAGTTTTGGGAGGATCCACCAGGCAAGTAGCAAGGCCCTGATTGGATCGCCACTTCATTTATAGTGTATTTATTTTGCATTTAAACTCCATTTCAACTCCTGCCGGAGCTGCTGGGACGTTCTGTATTGCATCAGTTGCTGCTAGAACTGTAAGTTTTGGGAGGATCCACCAGGAAAGTAGCTAGGCCCTGATTGGATCTCCACTTCATTTATAGTGTATTTATTTTGCATTTAAACTCCATTTCAACTCCTGCCGGAGCTGCTGGGACGTTCTGTATTGCATCAGTTGCTGCTAGAACTGTAAGTTTTGGGAGGATCCACCAGGAAAGTAGCTAGGCCCTGATTGGATCTCCACTTCATTTATAGTGTATTTATTTTGCTTTTAAACTCCATTTCAACTCCTGCCGGAGCTGCTGGGACGTTCTGTATTGCATCAGTTGCTGCTAGAACTGTAAGTTTTGGGAGGATCCACCAGGAAAGTAGCAGCCCGCGCGCCTAACGGCGCGTGAATTACATAACTAAAAATCATAAACAGCAGCAGTACATTCAGGGCAAGTGTGTCTGAGATTCCCTATATCTAAGAATGTCTGGCTTAGTTCAGTGCAACACTTGCCTTGCAGCTGTCTTTCGCAGTACCCTTTTCAAACTTGGAAACTGTCCTATCTGTAAACAAATCACTAGTCTACAAGGACAGATCATTTATCTAG
>NW_015386958.1:321682-322730 GCF_001527695.2 Protobothrops mucrosquamatus
AAAAATAGTGCCATAAAAAACAGAATAGAAACACAAGTCAAGATAGGCAAGAAAATAGTAAGTGAGCACCTGTCCAGCCTAGACGAGTTCAAATCGCCAGGACCAGATGGATTACACCCCAAGGTTCTCAAGGAACTAGCAAATGTGATCTCTGAACCACTGAACTATATTTTTCAGAGATCCTGGAGCACAGGGGAACCTACCAGAGGACTGGAAAAGAGCTGATGTAGTTCCCATCCTCAAAAAAGGAAAAAAAATGGACCCAGGAAATTACAGACCTATCAGCCTGACCTCAATACCTGGGAAGATCCTGGAAAAGATAATCAAACAACGAATCAACGAACACCTAGAGGCAAACAAAGTCATTACTAAAAGCCAACATGGGTTTGTCAAAATAGATCATGCCAGACAAATCTTATTGCATTCTTTGACCAAGTGACAAAATTAGTGGATGAGAGGAATGCTGTGGATATAATTTACTTGGACTTCAGTAAGGCATTTGATAAAGTACATCACAACCTACTACTTGACAAGATAGAAAAATGTGGGGTTTGAAGTTTGAAGTTTGAAGTTTTATTGCATTTATATCCCGCCCTTCTCCCAATGGACTCAGGGCGGCTTACAGCCAATTAAAAACAGAACAATCAATACAAATCTACAAAATTTAAAATCAATTAAAAAATATATACAATAGGCCTATTCATATTTTAAAATTAATTAAAAACCAGTTTAAAATATCCCTAGGCCAGTCCTGCCTGCTGAAACAACCATGTCTTGAGGGCGCGGCGGAAGGAGGGGAGATCCGGAATCACCACCAGATGGATCCGTAGCTGGCTGACCGGCCGTACACAGCGAGTGGTCCTCAATGGAACCACATCTACATGGAGGGAAGTGTGTAGTGGGGTGCCCCAAGGCTCTGTTCTGGGCCCAGTGCTCTTCAACATCTTCATCAACGATTTGGATGAGGGGATAGATGGGGAACTCATCAAATTTGCAGACGACACCAAGCTGGCAGGAATAGCCAACACTCCAGAAGACAGGCTTAAGA
>NW_015386958.1:326412-354138 GCF_001527695.2 Protobothrops mucrosquamatus
AGGAAGGAGGAGTGGTGGTAGGATAGGGAGGAGGAAGGTGTAGGTAAGTGAGAGGGTGGTGCGGGAGGGGGACACCGGACACGTCCGTGAATGTATTGATTGGTGTTGATTTTTTTTTCTTTGGTTGATATTGTGATAAAAGATTTATGTTTTTGTTTTTCAATGAAAAATCAATAAAAATTTATTTAAAAAAAAAAAGCAGGAGTGATTTTTGTAGATGTAATAGTAGGGATGATTCTGTGGATTGATTGAATTTTAAGAAGAAATAGATTAAACTAAATTTGTTATATTATGTGAGGAAATAAAGGGGGGATTTTTTTAAGGTATTAATTTTAGTTATATATATATGACTTGTTTTGCTATGATTGATTACCCTTTCACCACAGTGTTTTCCTGAGCACTTTGATGTAAAAATTAAAAAAACCAATAAAATGTATATAAAAAAATGGATGTACGTAGGCTGGGACAGAACACACAGATGCTGCAGTACAACAGTACGAAAGCTGAAGTGGTCAATCTACTGCTGTCCACAACCTATGACCCAGAGATTAAAGCTCATGCATCTCTGCCATGATTCTCTACTGGGTTTCTGCAGTCTTTGCAGCCCTCAAAGAAGTTAGGGCCAAAATTTGTGGGACCATTCCCTATTAAACGCATCATCAACCCAGTCACAGTAGAACTTGAACTCCCTGAAACATTAAGACAGGTCCAGGTAAAGCTCAAGGACCAGATGGCCTTACAAGTCAATACTATAAGTTCTTCAAGGAGGAATTTCTATAGCGACTAAAAGACATAATGAATGATATACTTCAGGAGGGAAGGATACCCCAAACATGGAAGGAAGGCAATATTGTGTTATTACTGAAGGAGGATCAAGATCCTACAAAAACAAAGAATTAGACCAATTTCACTACCGAACAGTTACTATAAACTCTTTACTGCAATTTTGGCAGAAAGACTAAAGAAGATTTTACAGGTATACATGAAGACCAATCTGGCTTTCTGCCAAAAAGACAGTTAAGGGATAACGTGAGGACTATTCTGTATATCATTGAATATTTACAATACCACAATGAGAAACAGAGCTTCCTAGGATTCACCAACTTCTACCGTCAATTCATCCCCTCCTTTGCCAAAATTGCCCTACCCCTTACGGAATTACTAAAAACAGGCAAAGAGGGAGGAAAGCCATGCCCTGGCCAACCACTAGCATGGACTATGAACTGTCAGACCATTTTTGAGAACTTAAAAAGACTATTTGTGGTTGAACCGGTCTTAAAGCATCCCTGCTCAGGGAAGCCCTTTGTAATTCAAGCTGATGTCAGTGACATGGCCGTCAGAGCTGTGCTACTGCAAAAGAACCAGAGTGGGACCCTACAACCCTGCACCTACACCTCAAAAAAATTCACTGAGTGCAAAAGGAGGTGGGCTGTGTGGGAAAAGGAAGCCTTTGTGATCTGCTGGGCTCTATTAAACTGGCGACACTATCTAGAAGGAGCAAGGTGCCTTTCCAGGTATGGACCAATCACAAAAACCTAGAAGCAGTGAAAACTGCCTGAAAATTGTCCCTGAAACAAGTACGATGGGTGCAGTACTTTAACTGTTTTAATTTCACCCTAAAGTACATACCGGGAGGAAAAAACTTCTTAGCTGATGCTTTATCCAGACTGCCCCAGTACAAGAGCCAGAGTGAAGAAATTAATGAGGCAATTATTTCCAATCCACAAACTGTTTCTCAACTCACACTGCACAGAGTCCCACCTTCAAGAGCCCCAAACCCCGATGACCCAGGGGCAATGAAAATAAAGCAAGAGCTCCTCACTGACCAATGGTTCAAGGACACTCAAACCTCCCTAACATGCAGGGATGATTTGGCTTACAAGGGGGGAAAGCTATACTTGCCAGAGACCCTCCACCTTAATGCTCTCCGACACAACCATGATGTAAAACAGGCTGGGCACTTTGGATATTTGAAAACTCTACACCTCATCCACCGGCAATTCTGGTGGCCGGGATTGAAATGGGATGTGGAAAACTATGTCTGGAGTTGTGCTGTATGTGCCACCATGAAAAGAATTCTGGGGAAACCCCCTGGGTTGTTGCAACTGGTGGCAGACCCTTCCCAACCTTGGGAAGAAATTGCTATGGATTTTATAGTAGATCTACCTGAAAGTAGGGAAAATAAGGTCATCTGGACTGTGATAGATCTGTTTTCAAAGCAGGCTCACTTTATTGCCTGCAAAGGACTCCCGTTCACCCAACAACTAACCAAGATGTTCTGAAACACATCTATAGACTGCATGGCGCACCAAAACAAATAATCTCTGACAAGGGGGTGCAGTTTACAGCTAGTTTTTGGAGGAGTTTTTTCAAACTAATTTGCTCAGCTCAAGGACTATCATCAGCCTTTCACCCATCTACCAATGGGGTGGCTGAATCTGCAAACTCAATGGTGGAGCAATATATCCGATGCTATGTGGATTATCAACAAACAAACTGGACTGACCTTCTCCCTTTCGCAGAGGTGGCTTACAATAACTCTGTTCACAGCAGCACTGGCTTCACGCCTTTTAAAGTGACCACATGAAAGGAATTCAGCCCAATACCTGAATATCCCCAAGGACCCTCCGCTTCCCAGACTCTTGATCAATGGGTGAGGGGGTGGGAGGAGGTCTGGAAAACCACGAAAACTGCTTTGAAAAAGGCTTCCGAGAAATACAAAAAACAGGCAAATAGAGAAAGGGCTCCTCAAAGGACATTTCAAGTTGGGGAAAAGGTTTATTTGTCGACTAAATATTTATGGCTTAAGTTACCTAGTAAGAAGTTAGGACCGAAGTACTTAGGACCCTTCCCCATTGTAAAGATCATTAATCCGGTCACGGTAGAATTAAAACTTCCCAGGCTCTTAGGGAAAGTTCACCCTATTTTCCATTGTAGCCTGTTGAAACCTTTTTAGGATTCCACCTTAAGACCTCCCCCTAAGAAGGCAGCTGGACCTCTTGTAGTGGCAGGACAGACTCACTATGAAGTAAAGCATATTCTTGATTCAAGAATTTTTAAAGGGAAATTGCAGTATTTAGTGCAATGGAAGGGATATTCGTTGTCTGAGGCCACCTGGGTGAAATCTAGTGATGTAAAAGCTGACATACTCATTCATAGATTCTATAAGAAACACCCTAACAAACCAAGAGGCAACCCCTAACCTGTGCTTTTGTTTGCATTACAGGATTTCTCCTTTTTGTAAGGGGGGCCGGATGTCAGTGCTGCTAACATCGGATGTTCTTGCTTTGACAACAGATGGAAATGCAGCCATTTTTCTTTTTCGGTTTTAGAGTTAGTTGAAGCTTCGAGGCGGGATGTAGATGAGAGTCCAGTTAGTCATAACAATAATAACTCAGCTGTGGGGATCCAAGGTTATTGCACCCAGAGTTGATAAAGATTTGGCAGGCTAGAGAGCTGGGGAGAAAGCCCATGCTTCAAGCTAATTGATTTATGACTGTTAATTGGAGGAGTGAATTGTGCTTTGCTACTTTGTGCCCAGGGGAGGGGAATTCAGTTTTTGGCTTTAACTACGTAGCGCTGATACTTTGTTTCTCGAATAAAAGATTCTTTAAGGTAAACAATGCCTCAAAGTTCTTTTGAAGAGTTTCATCTGTCAGAACCATGACAGGCAGAGGGATATCTCTAAATTCATATGGCAAGGAAAGAAACCAAGAATCGAATATAAGTTATTGAAAGATGCCAAGGAAAGAGGGGGTCTGGGTTTACCAGATTTGATGCATGCTGTTTGGTTTGGTTAAAAGAGTGGGTGAACCTCCAGAAGTAAATGTTGATTTTAATAATCATGTTATTAGATACGCCATATTAAGAGTTTGGAATAAATATAGAACAAAGTTCTTTATAAGGTTGCCTCTTTGGGTGTCCCCCCCCCCCCCGAAACTTTTTTTAGAAAAGAAATGGTGTTGAAGCCATCCTCAAGTCTAGGGAAGAATTACAATTAGAAGGTCATGCTTGTCACTGGTTTACATATTAACAAATGAAGGAAAAATTTAAACTAGACAAAAAAGACTATGGTTTTGAGTTTGCTAAAATGAATTGGAAATCCTATTATGTGGTAGTGATGATCATATAATTGCCAAGGTCTATAAACGTTATTAAAATTGAATTTGGAAAATGAACATATAAAACACTGTATGATCCAGTGGGCAAGGAATTTGGGGTATAATGTGATGTTTGAACAATGGAAGAATATGTGGATAAAAGGCTTAAAATTCATATTAAATTATAACCTAAAAGAAAATTTTTACAAAGTGATGTATCGCTGATATTTAACACCAGATAAGTTATCTAGAATGTATAAAGGTATTTCAAATGAATGTTGGAAATGTAAATGTAAAGGAGGGACTTTTTATCATTTATGGTGGACATGTGATAAGGCAAAGAAATATTGGAGTAGGATTCATATATTAATGGAGAAAATTCTTAAATTGAACATAAAGATTAAATCAGAAACTTTCCTTCTGGGCCTAATGGAAAGAGATCTGGAAAAAAATGTGGAACTCTGATTTTATATATGGTGACGGCAACAAGACTGCTCTATGCACAAAAGTGGAAGGATGCCTCGATTCCTTCCATGGATGAATGGTTACAAAAGCTGATGGAATTAGCAGAGATGGCCAAACTGACTGTGCCGATAAAAGAACATAAGTACTTTTGTTTTTACTTGGAAACCGCTTCTGATTTTGTGCTTGAGGTGGAAAAAAATGATATCATGATTTTGGGTTTTACTGATTAGACTGATTTGCCGATACAGAAATGGCTAGTTCAGGGGTAGGCAACCCAAAACACTCAAAGAGCCACTTGGACCCGTTTCCCACCAAAAACAAAACACTGGGAGCTGCAAAACCCTTTGGATATCTAAAATGAAGATAACACTGCATATATCCTTTTTTACCTTTATTATATAATGTGAGCATTGTCCATAGACCAGAACAGACCCTAAGAACCCAGATTATGCGTCCCAAAGAGCCACTCCCCAATGGTGAACAGTCTTCTATAGTCTATAGAATTAATTGCAGGAACTGCCCCTGCAATTACGTTGGGGAAACAGCTAAAAGGCTCAGGACTAGGATCCACGAACATGAACTGGCAATCAAAAGGCAGGAGCAGTGCTCGCAAGTGTGGGCTCACATGGCCAATTTGAACCATACATTCGATCTGGAAAACGCACAGACCATATCTTGTGAGACCACTAACAGTGGCCGCCTTCTTAAAGAAGCCTAGCTTTCGGATGAAAATTCCATCAACCGGCACATAGACCTCCTACCAGCATACCAGACTCTCAGAAGATGGGAGAAACAACGTGGCAATCCACAGAGTAGATGGCCATCCCATACAGTGCAAAAGCAAGACCATGGCTCTACAAATGGGGAAGCTGCGATCCCTAGGGAGGACAGCGAACTGGCAAAAGAGGAGGGGGGCCGGGTGACACCACAACGAGATAGCAACTGCCAGGACTGGAGTGATAGGGCTGCAGGTGAGGCAGCAAGAGCTGCTATGGGAGGAGACGACGAACGGCTTGGAAGGAGAGACAAAAAAGGAGGGGGGAGTATGAAGCAGGAACATCTGAATAGTTGTTCTTTGCAGGATCAGGGAGAGGGAGCTACAATCATCAGATCCACCAACAGACTGCCGGATGAGAATCAATTTAACACATTGCAGAGTAACATAGCTAATGGCCGATGACACGCTCGAGGAGCCGGGCGCAGAGACAGGCAGCTGTATATAGGCAAGCTCCCTAATCACCTAGCATTTTAACTCTGATGACGTCAGCAGTTTGGCTGATGAAAGCTAACTAAGTAACCTTTTTTACTCACAGGCTTGTTTATATTAAACAGTCCTGTTTATTTTATCCTGGTGTTCGTTTTTCTTATATATATTTATATTTATATTTATATCTATATCTATATATCTATATCTATATCTATATCTATATCTATATCTATCTATCTATCTATCTATCTATCTATCTATATATATATATATATATATATATATATATATATATATATATATATATATATATATATATATATATATATATATATATATATATATATATATATATATATATATATAGCTATATGCAGTGTTATCTTCATTTTAGATGTCAAAAGGGTCTCTCTCTCTCTCTCTCTCTCTGTCCCTCCCTCCCTCTCTCTCCCTCCTCCCTCTTTCTGCCCTTGGTCTGCCAGTCCTCTTCCCCCACTCAGTGTGTTTGTGTGTGTGTGTGTGTGAGAGAGAGAGAGAAGGAGGGAGGGAAGGAAGACAAGAAAGGAAGAAGAAAGGCAGGAAGAATATGGGAAGGAAGGAAGACAAGAAAGGAAGAAGAAAGGCAGGAAGAATATGGGAAGGGAAGGAAGGAAGGAAGGAAGGAAGGAAGGAAGGAAGGAAGGAAGGAGCCGGGAGGTGCCCACAGCGGTAGGCAACCTTGGCTCTTTTATGACTCATGGACTTCAACTCCCAGAATAAAAGAGCCAAGGTTGCCTACCCTGCCTGGGCTAAGCAAACCCACCCGACGCAGAAACCGCTGCCCGAATCACCGGGGGCTCCCTACGCTGCCAGTCCCTGCACTGCAAAGCCTGTGGATGGCAAGCCCCACCCCCTGGGCTGATCCACACTGGGATTGGCCGCTCCCCCTGAGCCCCGCCCCAATTCCCAGGCTCGGCTGTTGCTTCTGTTGCTGCTGCGGTTGCTTTGTCGGGCTGAGGCAAGGCGAAGCGCGGGTGGAGCGGTGGGCCAGGATGAGCGAGCTCATACAGTGGCTGGCCAGGGAGACGGAGGGGCAGCGCGACACCGAGGGCAAGGTAGGGACGAGCGTCTGGATGCGGCGAGGTGTGTTCTGCGCGACGGCGGAATGGTGGGGGGTTCAACTTAAACTTTCAGAATTCCTGAGCCAGTAGGCAACCTTGGCTCTTTTATGACTCATGGACTTCACTGGATCAGGAATTCTGAGAGTTGAAGTCCACAAGTCATAAAAGAGCCAAGGTTGTCTCCCAAGCAAGCGCGCCGGCTAGGTGACGCCAAGGCCGCTTTGCAAAAAGAAAGCGTGGGGGAAAGCGGAGGCTTGCCTCAGAGCCGATAGGTGCCCCTTTGGAGGAGAAGGAGGAGGTGCCGTCACCACCCTATGCGCTCTCTCCCGGGCTGGGCATCTTTGCGCGGCGGAGTGGCTGGGCGCTCACTCCCTTCTCCTGGCCTATGCAAGTCCCCAGAGAAAAGAGCCTACTCACCTTTCTAACAGTCCGTGCAGTCTGAAGAGAGAGAAGAGGTTTGTGGGCAGTTCCACAAACCAAAGAAATTCAACCAATCAATTCAAACTTCACAAGTTTTTTTTATGAAAAGTCTGAATTGATTGGTTGAACTTTTTTATTCCCATTTTTTTTTTAAATGCATATGGACTGGGAGCCGTAGGAGACGGCTGAAAGAGCCGCAGGTTGCTGACTTTTGGGCTAATTCATACTACTATATAAATGTAAAAGTTGAGATTTGATTTTAATGTCTGATTTTACTGCAAGAGAGAGAGTCTTCTTGTTTCTTCCCCTCCGCTTTTTTACACCTTTTTTGTTTTCCCTTTTTCTACTGTTGTCCCCTACTATTTGCTTTTATATTTTCACATTTTATGTTATAAATGAATAAAACTAATAATAAGAATAAAAAAGCAGGTATCTCATGGAGAAGTGGACCGTTCTCGTAACAAACCAAAGAAATATGATTGGGCCACATGAAAACTTGGTGGATGGGGACTATGGAAAGCTATTGTTAACTAACCAGATTTTCATGCAGGAAACTTAGAGTTGATTTTACTTCTTTAGTACCGAGATGTGTATTCAATAATGTTTATCTTTTATGGCATCTCAAAGCTTTGGAATTTCAATATTGAATTTGCTAGTCAGACGATTGACACTGAGGACATGTTGTGGGAAAATGTCAATGTTGTGCAGTTGGTTCCACTGCCAGTATCCATGGAAACCTGACCTGGAGGATAAGCCATGCTGGGGGAGCTAGTGTGATGTCTCCCTTGGGTGACTCCCAAGATTCCTCCTCAGATGTTAGCTCAGGGGAGGTTGAGCCCGTTCCTGGCACATCAGGAACTGGGTTGATTGATGGCTCTGAATGGCTGTCCAAGATTTGGAGGAGGCTTCAGCTGGGGAAAGTTTGCAGTGGCAGATGGCTAGTGAAGAGGAGGAGGAACTGCCTTCTGCACCTGATCCAAGAACACACAGAGCAGAAAAAAGGCAAGAGCAGTGGAGGTCAGCCAGACTACTTAAGAGGAGAAAACCCCGCCCGTCTTGATGGGTTGCACAGCAAAGCTGACTATTTATCACAGCAGACAGATGGAGGAGTTGCTAAGAACAACATGTTGGTTTTCTAGATGTTTGTTTGATCATTGTGATTCCTGCTTCACTCTGGATTGACACGGTGTTTGGAATTGTGCCTTGGAGACTCTGAACTTTTCTTGTCACATGAGCTCTCCTGTGTGTGGATTTAAGTTTTGCCTGGTGGTGTTATTTTGTTTGAGCAACTTTCAATTGCTTGATGGACTATTAGGCCATTGCTCTGTGGACTAATCCTGGCCTGCTTGTGGCTGGACTTAATTGGGACAGTTCAAGTTTTGGTAAAGGGAATTGCTGGGGAATATTAATAAACTCTCTAAAGTACAATTACATGCGTATGTGAGTGAGTGGGGCAGCATAGCTAACAGGAATCAAAATTTTTGGTATCTAAAAGGAAGTTTAGGACTATAACCTTCTGCACATTCCAGGAAAGCAAGTCATGATGAACAAAGAGCAAAATATATCTGCGTAAAGCTGCATATGATCACAATATTAATATTTGGTCATTGTAGAAAAAACCTAGGTAAGCTGCCTAGCATACTATAGGAAGATGTCATAGAAATGACTGTAGATTTTTTTTTAATTATTAGAAAAGAGATTGAAAACAATGGCCCTAAGAATACCAGAATAAATGTTGGCCAGTTGAAATGTTGAGTAAAGAGTAATGCATAAATATTATTCATAAAAGGTTATACAAAGTAGGTATAAATCTAAGAAACAAATGAAAATAAATGGTTTAGCAACAATGCAGTGGTATGTTCCCAGGATGCTGTATATCTACATATCCTTCTTTTCTTCTATTTATAATCAAAGAAATTAACTACCTGATGAAAAATCAAGCAACTGACTATATCAGCTCTGAATCAATTGTTTACAGTAGATTGTGACGCTAAGCAGAGTCAGCAACTCTCTGGTAAAAGTCTCCTGCATACGTAAGAGGATTTTGGGAGCAAATAGGAGGGAAATGTCCAAGGGCTATTGAAAGAGCCATCACATTGAACCCAACAGAACATGAAATTTTGAATTCCCCCATTGGTGCCTCTGCATCTGAAATAATATCATCGGCTCAATTTCTCATATTGGTTTAATCTTACATATTCAATGAATTCCATGTGGATTATGTCTAACCAACTAGTTTAATTAAATTGTGAAGAAAACTGACTGCCACAAACAAGGAAAAAACCCTGATTGTCTTAACAAATACATAACAGGGCAAATATGTCAGAATCTTTGGATTTTCTCAATTCCATCTCAGTACAGTTATGTAAAAAAAGAGAAAAGAAACAACTGTATCTTTTTATTGTAGGAGCAATATCGTTATCAAGATGCCTTCTCTATTGTTAAAAATATTATATTTGTTTTAAATCTAGTTATTGGAAAGAGAGAAAGATGAGAGTGGAGAGAAAGAGAAAGAGAGAGGAAAGAAAGAAAGAAAGAAAGAAAGAAAGAAAGAAAGAAAGAAAGAAAGAAAGAAAGAAAGAAGGAGGAAGTTTGATATATGCCATACTAAATTTCAGTTTCCTGACAGCATCACCATCTGCAAAGAAATGGTACATATGATAAAACAAACAATCCTTTTTTTTTTCTTGCAAGGTGAAATGCGGAGTGAAAAATTCAGTGCATTGCAGAGAAATGTCTGGCTAAGGAACAGGATAGCAGATTCACATGGAAAATACTCCTATCTAGCATGGCCACACATTCTCAAGAAAGCAAATGAATAATGTCAACAGGTCCCTTTGGAAAATGAAAATTTTCAGGGTGTGGAAGAATAAAGGGAAAATATGATTTAAATAAATAAAGTTCTTTTTTTTTACTTACATGCTTGAAACAGTTCTGAACAGCTGGAGCCTCAGGATTATAATGTCTGCAGATGTTGTGTTTGGCTGAGCCTCCCCCCTCCCCCTCTCAAACTTTGGCACCAACATTTCTGTAATGCTTGAACTTGATAAGTAATTTCCTGGTTCCCCTTTCTGAAATTCTCACATACTTGATCACTGGTCCACCCTAACAGCAGAAGAATGCAGACTAGATTAGACACCCTGTATTTCTTGCTGAGGAACACAGCCTTTCTGGCTCTTTTGGTCTAAATGAGAGATTCTCTCAGCTATACTGCCCATTGCCCCCAAATATTATACCTTGGATCAGTACTGAATGTATAGTTCTGCAATAATACATGAACAAGCCATTGCAGTATTACATGGTGGCATTTACCATGTGAATCGTAGACACAAGAGAGACACAGCCCCAGAGGAAAATTGGGTGTCCCTAACTGAGAATGTAGAGCATTTGGGAATCATCTAACTTAAACTGGAATTCAACTGACAAAGTACATGAACTATGAAGACAAGGAGAGATCATATTGAATGTAAACATGGGCAAGATCTACCTCTCTAGTCTTCAAAAATGCAATTGCTTCTCAATAGAGATTTGAATATAGTGAAGCATAAGCACTTCTGTCTGTAAGGTGAGCATGACTGCTAGAAAGTCCTTATGGTTTTGGTGACCAACAGCCTCACAACTAGTAGTGCTTATCACTGCCACAAAAAGTTATTTTTTTACACTCCAGTATTCTACCTGCAGCATGCATGAATAAATCTTTCTGCACATTAAAGTTAAAAAATAATATTGTCATGGTTCCGACTAATGAAACACTTCAAAGATCTTCCAGGCACTGTTTTCCTAAAAAGTCTTTATTTTGTGTAACAGAGTGTGGCACAGCATGGAGGGATGCCAAGATCTGAATTCTCCTCCCCTGCACATAACATTCCAGCTTATTCCCCTCCTCTATTTTGCAGTCATAAATCACGTTCTCCAATCAACCCGAAGGGCAAAGGTTCACTTCCTTCTATAGCCTGGTATTCCTTATCTTGTTTACTCCCTGCACACATTCTTTCTCCTCCCCTCCCAGCATCATCTAAGTTAACTCTAAAAATACCAGACAGATCTGCATATTTTGTCAAAGCAAGAATATCCAATATTAGCAGCGTTGACAAATATTTCCTACTCACCATTCTCTTTAATCACTACCAACCCAAAAGATAAGCTGTCAGATTCCTCATCTGCACATTTACCAATCTGCCTGTTTTCTATTTGATTTTACAAACCAGTCTTATTATTCCAGTCACTTTCCATCATTTGTCCATTTCACACTTATAAATTTGCCAAGCCTGATTTTCTCTGCTTTTATAAATAGCATGACATTTTCCCAACCACTAGCCCATAGCAGAAACTGGTAGGAAAGCAAGTCATGGTACTTAGCTGCATACCAAAACTTTAATTACCTAAAAGAATAACCTTAGTTCTAGGTTGCTTAGTTTCCATCCATTGTTTCTTGTCTTGCCTTCTGCTGCTTTGGAAAATCTTTGTGGTAGTCCTTCA
Organism: Protobothrops mucrosquamatus; assembly: GCF_001527695.2. Taxonomy (NCBI): domain Eukaryota; kingdom Metazoa; phylum Chordata; class Lepidosauria; order Squamata; family Viperidae; genus Protobothrops; species Protobothrops mucrosquamatus. The sequence goes on from NW_015386958.1 coordinate 338,184, forward strand.
TATATTGGAATACTGCTATCATGTTTCCCCTAGTCTTTCTTTACACTAGACTAGACATATCCAATTCCTGCAACCATTCTTCATAAGCTTTAGCCTCCAGTCCCCTAATTATCCTTGTCACTCTTCTCACACTTTCAAGTGTCTCAACATCTTTTTTACATTGTGGTGACTGGATGAAATATGCCAAGTGTAGTCTTACCAACGACTTATAAAGTGGTACTAATACTTTATGTGATCTTGATTCTATCCTTTATTAATGCAGCCTAGGATTGCATTGGCCTTTTTGGCTGCTGCTGCACACTGTTAACTCATATTTAAATGATTGTCCACTAGAATTCCAAGATATTTTTTCACAGTTATTCAATAGTCACATTTCACCTAATTTATATATGTACAATTGTTTTTTTCTTGGCTAAGTGTAAAACCTCACTTTTATCCACATTGAATTACATTTTGTTCAATAGAGCCCAGTGTTCAAGTCTGTCAAGACCCTATCTTCCAGAATGGTAGTGTCAGAACTGCCACCTCATGTCTGCTTTCTGCAATCATTTCAGTTCCAGTCTGCCATGAAGCCTGGGAGCAGGGGAAGCACCTAGGGAGAAAGTGAAAGCTAAGAGAGTGAGAGTGCCTGGCCAAAATGTATCCCAATGTTGCTCCACAATTAAAAGAATGCAGTTGAAAGGCAGTCTACAATCAGAGTAGCCATTTCCAAAACATCTTATTCAAATTGATTGGACAGTGGGGGAAACAGCAATGGGGAATGCCTAAGCAAGCAAAAGTTTTTACTTGGAGTTTTGGTACGCGAACTCCAGTTCTGGCTTTGCTTTACTGTGTTCTACTTGACTTTTAATAACCTGTGCCTTTTCCATCAAATAGAGTCAAGGATTATTCTTATTTAAAGTGCAAGCTGATATAGGGCTGACATTAACCCAGAACTGCATTTTCAATCCACCTGGAGAATTAACCTACTGTGGGGATTTGTGCAACCATCCCTTTTTCCAATGGGGAACAGGAGGAGATGGAATGTAGAGAAGGCACTGCAGTGAGACTGCAGATCCCCAGATTGTAAGAGGAACCAGAACTCTATCCCAGCCAGAGTTGGACTTGGTGCAACCAGGCTCACCCTGGCACTTGGCTGAAGACATCAGAGTGGAAGCCAGCACCATGCCTCAAGAGATGGAGGGAACCATCTCTGCCGAGAGACCAACCCTGATGATCCCTGGAAGTCGGGAAGCTGGAGGAGCCCCAGTGAGAGTGACATTCACATGAGAGTCTGGACCCAAATTACACCATCCAGAGGTACCATTTGAAATGATGCTGGCTGAGAGGAGTTCCAAGCCATAGCAGTTGAGCAAGCAGTTGATCTGTTCAGAGTGGAACTTATGTTTCATGACCCCCTGTAACTGCCTGACCAAGCACCCGATTGGGAACTATGGCTGCTTGCTGCTCATCCTGTCCCAGCATTACTGATCTCAGCAGCACTGCCTGCACAGGCTGTCCCAGTGGCCAGAGTCGACCATTGGCCACCTGGGCTCACTGTGAAGTTCAATGGAGAGATGAAGCAATTGGGATTCTTCCTTACCCAGGTCTGGGGTTTCATGGAGGAGTACAGACTGGACCTCCCAGGTGATGAGGCCAGTCTGTGTCACTAGGGCTCTAGAAGGTGAGGCTGTCAATTGGGTCATGTCACTGCACAATGAGGATGCTGAAGAGTTACACAACATCAATACTTTCATGATGGCCCTAAGACAACTGTTCTAGGACCAACTGGCAGATTGGATCAGAACTATCAGGCAAGGGAGGCAATCCATCACAACCTATGTCCAAGAGTTCAGGGGGATAGCCAGAAAACCCTTGGGTTGATCCCAAGAAATATTACTCCAGTACTTCTTTCTGAGCCTGAATCACAAGGTGCTTTACACCTACTTATCCCAAGGATCATCAAGTACACTCTGAGGTTGGTACGTCCTGGCTGGCAAAGTGAAGATTGACCTTGCCCTCTTTCATGATCACCCCAGGGAGGGAACCATAATACTTCAGAATTCCAAAGAGAAGAGACCCCCCTCCAAAAGTGAGCAGGAGAAGCCTCAGCCCTAAACAAGACCTAACGGGATGTTTTCAGTATGGCAAAGAAGGCCATAGAACCATTGACTGCCTTTACCCATGATCAGTGGGGGCTACCCAAAATGCTCCACTGAAGAGGAGCAGGGTGATGTCCAAGTCCAAGGAAGTGGCATGTAAAGGGATTAAGGTCATAGAGTTCTCCCCACCATCTAGTGAAGATGAGGGCACTCAAACCAAGGACCTGAGGCTGACCAGAAAGAGTGACAGTAGCAGGAATGATGAGCCACTAGTAAATGGAAATATGAAACTAATGATAGTGAAAGTAGAGCTGATGGTAGCTTCCTTGGGGAAAAGGGCATACTAACAACCTTGCTAGATTCCGGGTGCACCCAATGTCTAGTTAGCCCCAACCTAGTGGAGAGGCTTGGAATATGCCTCTACGAACTCAAGGTGCCAATAGTTTTCACCTAGTTAGATGGCTCTGTAGCAGGGGGAGGTCCCACCACTTTCATTAGTGAACCTCTAGAGATGAAAATGCAGGCCTGTGTAGAAGCCATTAGTTTTATTGTAGCTCTTGGCGTGGACAGACCTATGATCTTGAGTCTTGCTTGGCTGGAGAAGTGGAACCCCATGGTATATTGGGTGAAAATTATCTTTAAAATCCCTAGGAAAAGCCCCAATGAGAAAGCTGCAGTGAAAGTGGATCTGTGCAAACTTGCCCCCCTCATTAAGGAGAAGAAAGGAATTAATGCTCTGCCAGCCCACAAAGGAGGTAAAATGGTCTGCCTGATTCCAAAAGAATATTGGGGACTAGAGGAAGTTTTTAGTGAGAGGGAATCAGAAATACTCCCCCCTCATTGCCCCATAGACTGCTATTGAAATCTTGCCTGGGGCTAAGCTACCAAAACCCAAACTATTCGATGACACCAAGGGAATTGGAAGAGCTCAGGACTTTTATCAATAAGAACCTAGCCCGGGGACTTCCGCTTCCGGATCAGGCAGCTTCAGCCACACGAAGGGCTTTCGCTCTTCGATGGCTGCCTTTCTCTCTACCGGCAGACTCTTATGCAGGTCTTAAATTGCCTTGGAGGGGCGACCACTGTCAAGGAGGCTTTTGCTCGGCTGCGGTGGAGCAGCGGCTTCCCCTACAGTCCGAGCTAACTCCGTAGGGCCGATGGAGAAGAAGATCGGTCAGTAAAATGGCTGATCACTTCACTGTGCCAGCTGAAGTCAGAAAATCATCTAAGCATAAAGAACCACCGTGGTGAATCCGGGTGAGACCTTTCCTCCCTCTCTTCATTCTGAACTATTTTTCCTGCAAAGAGCTTGCTTTTTAGATGACTTCCCTGTTCTAAGAGAGCAGCTTCTGTCTGTTTGGAAAAAAAATACTTTAAACAATACTTCAGAATAGCACTTATTATATTTTGAATCTTTTGGATATTGGGCATCCCTGGAGAGCTTTCTAATTTAGAGCATTATTTAACTTACTATACTGAAGATATTTGCTTTTTTTCTGTCTCTTTTGTTGTCATTTTTAATGAGATAAAGGCTTTTAAAGTGCAAAGAAAAGCTTTTTATAGCTTACTGAGGACGTCTTGTGGCGAAAATTACTTCAGGAATTAACAAGAACAAAAGATAAAGGCTTGGAAACAACTGTGGGTTGTGTTTGTGATTTAAAAATTGTGGAGGCAGATGTATATGGATTCTTAATAAATATAGTTTCCACAAAAAGATTAAAAGACTTTTTTACTATGGAAATAGAAGTTTTTTTACCCACAGCTTGACTATGAGCTGATATTGGAAAAAATATTGGAAATGACAGAGGAGATGAAGTTATGGAGAAAAACTAAAGATCATTTTGCAGAACCATAAGCTGAGCCTCAGACTTTAAAAGATCAGTTTATAGGCCAAGAAGAAGCCTATATGCAACAGTATACACAATCTGAGATGGAAGAAGAAGTTACTGATCAATTGAATTCTGGACTGGATTATGAGCTGATACTGGAAAAAATATTGGAAATGACAGAGGAGATGAAGTCATGGAGAAAAACTAAAGACCATCTTCTAGAATCACAAGCTGAGTCCCAAATTTTAAAAGACCAACCTACAGGCCAAGAAGAAGCTTATATGCAACAGTGTACACAATTTGAGATGGAAGAACTTACTGACCAATTGAACTTTAGAAAATTTCTGGACCCAAAACCCCAGATTGAGTCTTTAAATAATTACTCTATAAATCAACTGATTACTACAGAGGAGGATATTTCACAAGTCTATGTACAAATGGAGAACTTTGAAGATCAAAAAATGACTATAAGTGAAGTTCTCCCATTGCCAAAATTAATTGACAGCCAGACGCGATTGATTGAAAGTTATGACAACCTGGATAACCAAGCCGAAATTATAATATGGAATAAAATGGACTGTATTGTTTATATGATACTGGAAGAAGGGGAAGACAATTTTGATCAGATTGATTTGTTGATAATCATTAGTACTCAAATACTGAGATTTGATGACATATATGCGACATTACAGAAACCAGCTTGGTATAGAAAAAAAATTGGTTGAGAGTTAAATTTTACTTAATAGGCCAAAATGATTTTTTTTGTGTGTGTGTTTTTTACTCTGTTTATATAGAAAACTATTTTGTAATAGCAGAAGAATTAGAGAGATCTATGACAAGAGAAGAAAGGGTATTAATTAATGATGTATTTAATTAAGAGATGGAATATATGTGAAAATATTAGAATGTTATTCTTGGAATATTATGTGTGTTCTAGAAGGGATACCCAAAATTTTATTAATATGTTTGTTTAAGATTAATTGGAATATTTTAATTGAAATTAGTGGAGCTTAAAAGCAGGAGTGATTTATGTAGATGTAATAGTAGGGATGCTTCCGTGGATTGATTGAATTTTAAGAAGAAATAGATTAAACTAAATTTGTTATATCATGTGAGGAAATAGAGGGGGGAATTTTTTAAGGTATTAATTTTAGTTATATATATATGCCTTGTTTTGCTATGATTGATTACCCTTTCACCACAGTGTTTTCCTGAGCACTTTGATGTAAAAATTAAAAAAACCAATAAAATGTGTATTAAAAAAAAAGAACCTAGCCCGGGGATTCATTCAGTTGGCAAAATCATGCATGACAGCACCTGTTTTATTTCAGGAAAAGGACAATTCCCTCTGTGTAGATTATTGAGGACTCAATGCTATTTGCGTGGAGAATGTGTACCCCCTGCCTTTGATGAAAGACATGCTAAGCCACTTGGCCAAGGGGAATTTTTTTTACCAAGTTGGATCTAAGAGAAGCTTATTACTGGGTGTGAATCAAAGAGGGTGATTGTTACTAGGATGTTTTCAATTTTGGGTCCTCCCATTCATTCTACAAGGGGCACCTGCCATATTTATGCAACTAATTAATATAGTACTATATGAACACTTGTTCAAGGTAGTCCTGATTTACTTAGATGACATTTTAATTTACCCAGAAACCATGGATGAACACGTGAAGCTGGTGAGGGTTGTCCTAGAAAAACTTCTTGCTGCACAACTATATGTGAAGGTCTAAGTGCAAGTTTCACAAAATTAAGCTAGACTACTTAGGGTACCATATCTCTCATGAAGGGGTGGAGATAGATGCAGAAAAATGAACAGTAGTTGAGTGGGAAGCACCATGCACCCCGAAACAACTGCAGAGATTCCTAGGTTTCACAAACCTATAGACAGATCATCCCTGTGTCAAGGTTCCGACTAATGAACTCAACCAAGCATTGAGACGATCTGAACTCTTAATGCAAAACTTTATTGAGTACATCATTTTGGCACAAATGAAGGAAAACCAGCTCTGGCTATTTCCCACGCAATCCAATATAGTTAAAATATAGAATTCTCCCTCCCCCTATTAGTGCAGGTCATATGGTCCAATCGAGTGTCAAGATATTGTTATGAGAAAGTCACGTGTCATGTGTCTGATTAACGAAACACTTAAAAGAACTTTCAGGCATTTTTTTTAACCTAAAAGCCTTTATTAAGGTTACAGAGATGTCAGTACGGCATGGTGGAATGCTAAGTTCTGATTTTCTCTTCGATTGCACATAACATTCCAGGCATTTTTCCCTCCCCTATTTTGGGGTCATGATTAGCCTTTACTTCACTGGATTTTACCCAGGTGGCTTCAGACAATGGGTATCCCTTCCATTGTACTAGGTACTGCAATTTCCCTCTAAAAATTCTAGAATCAAGAATACGCTTTACTTCATAGTGGGTCTGTCCCGCAACTACGAGGGGGCCAGGTGCCTTTTTCAAAGGAGGTCTTAAAGTGGAGCCCCGATACGGCTTCAACAAGCTACAATGGAAAACTGGGTGAATTTTCCCTAAGAGTTTAGGGAGTTTTAGCTCTACTGTGACTGGGTTGATGATCCTTACTATGGGGAAAGGTCCCAATTTCTTGCTGGGCAATTTGAGGCGTAGATACTTAGTTGACAAATAAACCTTTTCCCCAACTTGGAATGTTCTTTGGGGAGCCCTCTTTTTATCAGCCTGCTTTTTATAAGTTTCAAAAGTCTTTTTTAAAGCAGTTTTTGTGTTTCTCCAAACTTCTTCCCACCCCCTCACCCACTGGTCAAGTGTCTGGGAAGCAGAGGGCAACTGAGGATATTCAGGCATTGGGTTGAACTCTCTTCCTGTGGCCATTCTGAAAGGCGTGTAGCCGGTGCTGCTGTGCACAGAATTATTATACGCCAGCTCCGCAAAAGGGAGGACATCAGTCCAGTTCGTCTGTTGGTAAGAAACGTAGCATCTAAGATATTGTTCCACCATTTTGTTAGCGGCTTCTGCGGCCCCATTGGTGGCCGGATGAAAAGCCGATGATAAACCTTGAGATGATCGAATTAATGTAAGGAAACCTCTCCAAAACTTCGCTATGAACTGCACCCCCCTGTCCAAAATTATTCGCTTAGGGGCGCCATGCAGCTGGTAGATATGTTGCAGGAACAATTTGGTCAGTCGTTGGGCAGATGGGAGTCCTTTGCAGGCGATGAAATGAGCCTGCTTCGAGAACAGGTCTATTACAGTCCATATGACAGTATTTCCACTACTCTCAGGTAGGTCCACTATAAAGTCCATAGCTATTTCTTCCCATGGTTGAGAAGGGTCTGCCACGGGTTGCAGTAACCCAGGGGTTTTCCCTGGGATTCTTTTCATTGTGGCACATACAGTACAACCTTTTATGTAGTTTTCCACATCTTTTTTCAGTCCCGGCCACCAAAATTGGCGGCGGGTGAGATGTAGGGTTTTCAAATATCCAAAGTGTCCAGCCTGTTTTACGTCATGGCTGTGTTTGAGAGCCTTAAGACGGAGGGCTTCTGGCAAATATAGCTTCCCCCTTTGTAAGCCAAGCCATCCCTGCACATTAGGGAGGTGTGATTATTTTTGAACCATTGGTCGGTGAGGAGTTGTTGTTTTATTTTCTTTGCTCCAGGGTCATCAGGATTGGGGACCCTGCGAGGTGTAAGTTGAGCGGCAGTTTGTGGATTGGAAATAATTGCCTCGTTAACTTCTTCTCGTTCGCTTTTGTATTTGGGTAACCGGGATAGCGCATCAGCCAGGAAGTTCTTTCCTCCTGGTATGTACTTTAGAATGAAGTTGAAGCGGTTAAAGTACTGTGCCCACCGTACTTGCTTTGGGGACAATTTGCGGGTAGTTTTCAGTGCTTCTAGATTTTTGTGATCTGTCCATACCTCAAATGGCACTTTGCTCCCTTCTAGATAGTGTCGCCAGGTTAATAACGCTCATCTAATCGCGAAGGCCTCTTTCTCCCAGATTGCCCATCTCCGCTCGCTCTCAGTAAATTTCTTAGAGGTGTAGGCGCAGGGTTGCAGGATCCCATTTTTGTTCTTTTGCAGTAACATAGCTCCAACTGCCACATTGCTGGCGTCGGCTTGAATCACAAAGGGTTCCCCTGGGCAGGGGTGCTTTAGGACCGGTTCAGCAGCAAATAGTCTCTTTAAATTCTCAAAAGCTGTTTGACAGCCCATTGTCCATGCTAGTGGTTGGCCCAGTCGTGGCTTCCCTCCTCCTTTGCCTGTTTTGAGTAGTTCTGTAAGGGGTAGGGCAATCTCGGCAAAAGAGGGGATGAATTGACGATAAAAGTTGGCAAAACCCAGAAAGCTCTGGAGCTGTTTGCGAGTGTAGCGCTACCTCCTCAGAGGCCGCCAATGCCCAGGCCCTCCCAGCCACGTCCCCCCTTTGTCCAGCCTTGCGGTAATGTTCTTTAGAGATCGATGAGATGTCTTACAACTGGAACTCATGCAGCATTAATGGGTGGCAGGCTCTTCTTGTTGAAGCAGGACTTTCGGGCACGAACTTAACCGGTCACAATGGTTGATGCCCTGAAGAGGTATATAACAGCTCAGGGCTGCTTTAGCAGCAGGAGTAACAGGCCCCTGAGCAATTGTTCAGAGTCCGATGAAATGGGGGGGGGGGGTAAACCCCGGCTCCAGATGGTAATAATAACAATGACGGCCAGTATGTTATGGCAATGGCTCATCCCCCAGGGCAACTCCCCCCCACAATGTCCCAGCACCTATGCCAGCAGCGATGGCCACAGTCCAGATGCCTCCAAAGTCCACAACAACAGTTGGCAGCAACAGTTGGCACCACCAGTCTCTCTCCTCCTGGTGCNAGATATCCTCCCACGGAGGAAGCAATAAAACTTCACTCTACCTAGCCTCTATTTAAAATACCCTTGATAGAAAAATAAAATAAGCCTCCAGACCTTCTCTTCTCAACTCCAACCACCCCCGGCCTTCTCCTTTTCTTCCCTTTTCTATCCTTCCTCCTTCCACTCACGCCAGCCACACCCAAAGCCAACTGCAGCTGTCCCAATCTTTCCCTTCCCAGTCAAGCTCCTGCAAGCACTCTCAGGCAGTCCCCGCTACACGAGTCTTTGGGGGCTGCCATTCGATTATAGCTTTCACCTTGGCTGGATCCATTTCAATACCCTCGTTGGAAATTCTGTAGCCAAGATAGTCTAATTGGGTTCGGTGAAATTCACATTTCGACAATTTGGCATAAAGCTTGGCATTCAATAGTTTCTTTAACACTTCTCTCACCAGTTTTATGTGATCAGTCATATTCGTGCTGTATATCAGGATGTCATCAAGATACACCAAAACTCCTTTGTATAAGTGATCATGTAGGACCTCATTAATCAACTGCATGAATACAGCTGGGGCCCCCTGTGGTCCAAATGGCATGACTTTAAACTGATAGCTCCCCATAGGACAGTTGAAGGCAGTTTTCCACTCGTTGCCCTCTTTTATTCTTACCCGGTAATATGCCTCTCTCAGGTCTAATTTAGTGAAGACACTCCCCTTAGCCAGATGGGTTAATAAATCCTTTAGGAGGGGGAGGGGGTATTTATTTTACACACCCACAGCGTTGAGACCCTTATAGTCTATGCAGAGACGAAGAGACCCATCTTTTTTCTCTTTGAACAACACAGGGGCTCCCATGGTAGATTTGGCCCGTTCGATAAACCCCCTCGCTAGGTTTTTGTTCACGTATCGCTGCATCTCCTCCATTTCGAGGGGGGACATGGCATACATTCTTGGTCGTGGGAGTTTGGCTCCTGGCACCAGTTCGATGGAGCAGTCATTGGGTCTGTGAGGGAGTAGGGGATCACATTCCTTTTCACTAAATGCCTCCACCAGGTCCCAGTATTTGTTGGGGATGACTGGTTCGCCTGGAGGCGGTGAGGCGGCCATGTGCGCTCGCTCATTGGGTGGCCTAAGATGCCCTGCAACATCTTTTGAATCAATGGGGGGATTAGGTCCTATAGGTAGTCTCACAGTTCTCATTCCTTTCTCCCAACAGATAAACGGTTTCCATTTGTCTAACCAGGCTAGCCCTAGGATCACCGCTTCAGTCATTTTTTGGGCCACCAGGAAGCGAATAAACTCCCAGTGTGCACCTATTTCTAGGCGTAAGGGCTCAGTTAATTGTGTGACAAGAGTCCCTCCCAGCAGGGAGCCATCGGCTTGCTCAAACCTCACCGGTTTGGAAAGCTGTTTTGCCCGTATGCCCATTTTCATTGCAAACTGCAGACTAATAATGCAGCAGGTGCATCCAGAATCAATTAGCATGTTTAAGTCCATTTGTGCCCCAGACTTAGGGATTATAAGTTTGGCGGCCAGCGAAAAAGGTGGGATTTGTCGACTCACCATTGGGTCGTTCTCTCCTTCATCGTCGCTGTCAAAGGAGGGTAGAGCAGAGGCGGGTCCACCCGGAGTCCTGGCGTCCTCCTGTGTGGGGGGTATAATCTGGGCGACAGGTTCCTGCGTGAGCCGGTTGGATTTTTCTCTTGTTAGCCGCTGAGCAGGTTTCTTTCTCATTGCTAGTTCTGGTCTGCTCTGCAGTCGGGGGTAAGGGACTGGACAGGTGGCCGCTCGATGTCCTTTTTGTCCACACCGGAAACACTTAAAGGAAGGGCGTGTAGGTGGCCTGGGTCTCTCAGCCATTGCAGTAGTTGAGGGCTTTTGTGGGGGTGATTGCTGTCCGGGTAGCTCTGGTTGCTGCTCGGGTTCATGTGGGGGAGGCTTTTTATAGTGAGAGATCTTAACGTCTAGCTTCACTGCTGTCTGGTACCACTCCTGTAGTCGATCAAGTACTTCTCGTAGATGCAGGCCTGAGAGAGGTGATCGTCTAATCCCTCGACAAAATAGTGAATCAGGGATTGTTCGGACCACCCCTCTGTTCGGCCTGCTATCTTGCGGAACTCTCGCACGTATTCCAGGGCAGGCCTCCCGGCTTGCTTTATTTTGTGAATTTGTCCTGCTGCTTTGAGGCTAATGGATGGGTCCTCAAATCGTTCTCTCAGACTTAAGAGAAAGAGGTGGGGTTCTTCCAATTCAGGGGCTTGCTCGCTATATAAATTATTCAGCCATTCAGCTGCTTCTCCTTCTAGGTTGGATGCCATAACGTCGACCATGGCACCTGGGTCCGGATAGTGGCAGGCCCAGAGGTTCAAGTGAGAGCGTCCTTGGTTGAGGAAAAAAAATCAGCTTCTCTGGGTCTCCATCGAAGGTTGCGTTGAAGGGTGGTGCAAACACATGTTGCTGTGGCCCCCACTGGGACTGTTGTTGCTGGCCCCACCCTAGCTGCTGGTTCCATGGCTGCTGGGCTCTCTGCTGTTGACCAGCGGGGGCTGGTGGTGCCCCCTGCTGCTGCAGGCCTCCCAATGGTGACTGTGCAAGTGGGGGTTGTAGTGGTCTTCTCTGCTGTTGGACTGCAGGGGGTGGTGATGCCCTCTGCTGCTGTAGGCCCCTCAATGGTAGCTGGACATGCTGGGTCTCCCTCATCTGCAAGCTCACCAGCTGTAGCTCTCCTGGCTTTTGCATCACCCCAAGCTGCTACAAGGCCTCTATTAGCTGTGGCAAGCTCAGTTGCTGCAGAGTCCTCAATTTGGGATTCCCTCCATCTTCAGGACTGCAGTTCCTGATTGGGGAACTCAGGGTCTGATCTATGAGGGAGGGGCTGTAGGCTTCTCTCTGCAGGAATTGATTCCTGGTTCTCACCTCTGGGTCTTGAAGTCTCTCCAGTGATTCACCCAATTCTGCTTTTGAAGTCTTTGCTCTCAGCTGGGAAATCTGCCAGATTCCTCTCTCCCCTGGCTTGCCGGCTGTTGCTCCCCCCCCCGGGGAAACTGTTGCAGCCAGGGGGCTGGTCTCAGACAATCTTTCTTTCTCCATTATGAGATCTTCCCCGAATCTTTACCAGCTCCTCTCAAGCCTAGAGGCAGTAGATGGAGTTTGGGACCCCAGGTCATTTTAAAAGGAGTTGAGATCTTAGCATGATGTCATGTGTCTGATTAACGAAACACTTACAAGAACTTTCAGGCATTTTTTTAACCTAAAAGCCTTTATTAAGGTTACAGAGATGTCAGTACGGCATGGTGGAATGCTAAGATCTGATTTTCTCTTCCGTTGCACATAACATTCCAGGCATTTTTCCCTCCCCTATTTTGGGGTCATGATTCACATCTTCCAATTAACTTGGAAGATGTGATTCACCTCCGAGTCCTTTTTTCCAGGCTTTCTTTATATTCTCCTCCCCTTTCACTGTTGCCTGATTTAACTATAAAAATACCAGACAGTTCTGCATATTGTCAAAGCAAGAATATACAGTATTTGCAGCATTGACAGTCTCTGTATGTTTGCAAATATCTGCTGAAACGTCCTTGGTTCACACAGGTTGACTTTGTGTTGTCTGGAGCCTGCATTCCTTCTCCCCTTCCCTTCCCCCAGTGTGTTGGCAAACTGAGAAACAATAATTGTGGCAACATCATACACACAATTTGAACTTGACAGGTGGACCCCCCCTAAAATGTAGAAGGTACTTGAAAAATAGTAAACACATATTAATGGCATATAATTTCATCATCTCTCTGAGGAGGACCCTGGCTTTTGAGGGTATTTTGCATGGAATCTATTTATTAAGCGATCTGCTCTAATATTGTGGACTTTGATCCACTTTGCTTCTGTAATTGGGTTACCTCTCCATTGCACCAGATATTGTACTTTCCCCTTGTAGAGCCTGTAATCTAAGATTTGTTTAATCTCATAATTCTTTTCACCTCCCACTATTAGTGGGCCCAGCGCATCTTTTCCCACTGGTCTTAATCTACATGCTTGGGCAGCCTTTAATAAACTACAATGGAATACTGGGTGCACTTTACCCAATATTCTGGGAAGCTTTAGTTCTACAGTAACCAGGTTAATGACTCTCACAATTGGGAAAGGGTCTATGTAATTGGGACCTAGTTCTTTGCATGGCAGTCTCAGTTTGAGGTATTTCGTGGATAGATTCATTTTATCTCCTAGATGGAACATCCCTTGGGGAGTTTGCTTCTTGTCTGCCTGTTTCTTCTGACTCTCAGTCACATTTGTTAGAGCTTTTTTTTAAAATTTCTCATGTTTTTTTTTAGAGGGAGCCTACCCACTCAGTTAGGGTGACCGAGGAAGGTTCTTGTGGGTATTCCAGCATGGGCACAAATTCCATCCCTGTCACTATTTTAAAAGGAATGAGTCCTGTGCTACTATGTACCAAATTATTATATGTCACTTCAGTGAATGGCAGGAGTTCCGCCCAATTAGATTGCTGATAGTTGACATAGCAATGCAGGTACTGCTCTATCATGGTGTTAGCTCAGTCTGCAGCCCCGTTCATACTTGGATGAAATGCCAAGCTGAGACTCTGACAGGACCCTATCAGCTTTATAAATTTATGCCAAAATTTCACTGTAAATTGGACCCCTTGGTCTGAGATGATCTGTTTTGGCATTCCATGCAACTGGTAGATGTGCTGCAGGAACATCTTAGCCGGTCTCTGGGCTGATGGGAGGCTTGAGCAAGTATGAAATGGGCTTGCTTGAAAAACAGGTCCATTACAGTATTACAGATTACAGATTACAGTATTCCTTCCACTTTCTGGAAGTTCGACTTTGAAGTCCATAGCTATTTCTTCTCATGATTGGGTTGGTTTAGCCACTTGCTGCAGCAATCCTGGACTCTTTCCTGGCATTCGTTTCATGGAAGCACACACAACGCAACTTTTTACATAGCTCTCTTATATCCTTTTTCATCCCAGGCCACCAGAATTGTCATTCAGTTAGGTGCAACATTTTAAGGAACCTGAAGAGGCCAGCTTTTTTAGCATCGGGGCTGCACTGTAAGATCTGACTTGCATCCTCCCACTAATAGGAGATCACCCAGAGCAGTTTTCACAATAAGCCAAAGTGCCTGTCAATGGAAAACTTGTATTCCTAAAAGTGGAAGCTTTCTACAAATGGAAATTTAGTAACTCGACAACTCCATTCATAAACAAAAGCATTGCCATCTGTAGCCTATTCATAGGCAAAGCTCTGCTGGCTACAGTTAGCACAGAGAGCTGAAAAGTAATAAAGCATATAAGGACAATTCCACTCAAATTTGCATTCTCCTGCATGACCTCCCAACCATAATAGAAACCAAGCCACCACAATTAGAATAACCAAAGACACACACTTTAATTTATTGCTCAAGAAGCCCAGAAATCTCAATCACACAACCCTAAAATAATATAAAAGTCCATCCACTCACCAGACCAGGTTGCCAGTGTCCCAGAATCGATTGCTGTGTCACTTCGCTTCTGATTCCTAAATAAATGGAGACCTCCTTTCCAATTGTACCTTGCTTCCAAATTAATTTCTCCTGCATCTTTCTCCTGGCTTGGAACCAGACCGGATTTTACTTCCAACAAAATGTTTTCAGTAAATAAAGTAAATACTGATGTATCCTTTCCTTGCTTGTTCAGTTTATATCTTGCCTTTCTCCAAAGCTCAGAGAAGCATACATCTTTTCTCTCGCTACAGATTTCCACCTAACAATTATGTGAAGAAGATTGGCTGAAAGAGACAGACTGGCCCAAAGTCACTAAGTAAGTTCTCATACCTAAAGATGAATTTGAACTTTTCTAACATGTTAACCATTAAATTTCACTGGCCCTTTATCTCATCTATAAGATTATATAAAGCTTCATGCATCTCTCTTCATTTTTACCATCTTATTCATCTAAAGTTTTTGTAAGATTGAATTGCTAAGATGCTTGCTAACCTCTGTCACTACTCATCTTGCCATAGAAACAGAGGGGAAGGGAAGCTTGGGACAAATGGGATTTTTAAGAAACTATCTATGGACCATGAGAACCAAGGTCACAAAAGCAGATATCCGATGGAGAAATGGACCGTTCTCATAACAAACCAAAGAAATGTGAACACTTGGTAGGTGGGGTTATGAAAAGCTACTGTTAACTAACCTGATTTTCACACTGGAAACTTAAGAGTTAATTTTGCTTCTTCAGTACCAAGATGTATATTCAATAAAGTTTATCTTTTATGGCATTTCAAGGCTGTAGAGTTTCCTCAATGTTGAATTCGCTAGTAGAACAGTTGACAGTTTTTTTAATTACTTGTGAAATATAATAAATAACTACAATAACATCATAATACACATGTAATTGGACAAATAGATTACAGTACTTAAATTGAAGCAAATTACATTAAAATATCTAAGGATAGGTTAAATATTCTTCAGTATGCAGTGTAACAAAAGAGACTAGAAAATTTGTCCTTCCCTAATTTATATACAAGCCAGAAGATAGTTATCTTTCTAGATTCATTGTTTACAACATTTGCAGGGCATCTGTCCAAATAAGATGCCTACCAAGAAAAAAAAATACAGGAAAAATATACAAAAACATTATAGAATGTTATAGAGTAAATTCATGGGTTGCACGTCAGAGGAAACTACCCAGAGATGTTGTTGTTTATTTTTCTAGAAAAACACATCGCAATGAGATTATACAAGCTTTTTATCAACAGAGATTTCAGATTGCTGCCCAAGATGTTATACTACTAAAGGAAATACCTTCAAAAATTTTAAGAAAAAGGGAGGAATTTGCTTTTTTGGCTCAGGAGTTAAAAAAGCGGCAGTTGCCTTTTAGATGGGATATACCTATTGGGATGATTGTGAATTTTGCTGGGATCCGTCACAGGCTTAATACAGTTCAAAAGGCTAAAGAATTTTATTTAACGGTTCTGAAAGCTGACTCACCTTCTGCATCACGAGCTAAAGGAATGGAAGAAGTAGTGGAACAACTATTCGTTGAATTGCCTGGAGCTACATCCCTACCTGCAGGAGATCATCAGAGCCTGCAATTGATGGATGTAAAAGATGATTCAAAGGAGCAAAGAATGACACGTGCAGCTCATAGACGTAGGGAAAGAGAACAACCAAAAGAATCTGCACCTCAAACATATTCGTCTACCTCAGAGCCAGTGGGAG